>NW_026087632.1:1340052-1400841 GCF_022539395.1 Myiozetetes cayanensis | reverse complement strand
CCCAGATCTTGTCATCCTTATTCCAAAGCTACTTAGTGTGTTACTGAGGTTCTCCTGTTCAAACCAAGCTGCCTGTAGAACACTGGTCTGCATTAACTGACAGCATCTCAAGAACCTGGCCCAGCTGCAGCTCTGTCCTCACTCCTGGCTGACACAGCTCTCTTCAGGCTGAAGATGAAGTGCCAAACACAAGGTAAGAACCTGCTGGCTTTGGTGTATGTCTGTGGCAGTAACGACAGACGAACCCGGACTCACATGGAATAGATTTTACCCACTATCTTGTCTTCCTGCTTCATACCGCTTGACCTCATTATGCTTGGCCTTCCTAAGGAATGGTAGCAATATTTAGTGGCACTTTAGACTTTGTTCCCCCCTGGAGAACAGCAAGTGCTTTAACTTTCAAATCAATCCCAGGACATTTCTTTAAACTCCCAAGGCTGCACACCAGCTTCTTGACCAGCCAGCTTCTTCCCTCTTTTATGTGAATTACACTTGGAGCTGGTAATCCTCAAGTTACTGGCCTTGTGTGATTTTGTTGTTTTTACAACCAGCTTCAAACTGAAGGCAAAATACTTGACTGTTATCTGAAAACACACTGGGAAATGCTAATACTTTCACCAAGAAAGACAAGAGCTTTTAACAAAGCTACAGACATTCTTTCTCCTCCCCTCGACTAATGACATTGTTGCTATCTGAGCAAAGAGGGAGACAGATTCTCCTCCAGGTTCATAATGGTCTGGTGTGGCTGCCAAGAGGTTAGAACAGTATTGCCTATGAGCACGAAAATGCACACACACTCTGGCATAGTGAGGCACTGCAAGTCTGGGGAAGCAAGGGTTAGATGTTAACAGTATTAATTAAGAGGCAGAAAGTACATTAGTAACTAAATTTGTACAGTGTCTGCTCAAACAGTGTGCTGTTTAAACATGATGCTGAAGTGACAAATAATTGGTTCATTGGAGTTCTCCCTAGTGATCTGTTGTCCCATAAATTGGTATGGTGTATGTCCCTTTTCATTGTAACTGGAGATTGGAAGCACAGGTTACTTTATTTAGCAAACAGTTTTACAGCCAGGCTACAAACACTGTCTTTTTATTTCTTTGGTAGTGTAAAGATGAAAGGATGACTCACAATCTTTACTTTCCTGCAAGTTAGGACAGTTGTGCAAGAAGAACTGGGAATGCCAGCCTGTGTTTTTTTGAAGGTGATGGGAACATGCTCTCATGTGCCAGGACCCCATCCACCACAGTGAAGGCAGGGGCTGGTTTATTTGGTACCTGGTACTCCAAGTGCTTTAAAACTGATGTCCAGACTTGGATCAACTCAAGCTGCTATGGTTCAGTGCTGGGTCTGAGACGGCATCAGTGATGCTGAATGTAGGTGGGCTGAGGAAAGAGTTACCCAAACACAGGCACTACCCCCATTCTCTCCTACCCACACAATGTCACATAAAAAAAGATATGTGTTCAGTGTTTGGATGAGAACATGCCTGGCTGTCACTACTCTCATGTTACTTTGGCTCAGGCTGTAGAGAGTGGAATAGCTTTTGGCAGATACACAGCTGGAATAAGCTCTCATTGGCATCTGGAGGCTTCTTATTATGTCTCCCCTTCTTGCTCCCTGATCTAGTGAGGCTGCTGATGAGGAGGTGGATCAGATGCCATGGCACTCACATCTTACACGGTGCTCAGAGAGGGCAGGGCACGTGTGGTGCCTTTGCACTACTTGGCCTGCACTCTGCAAGGCTTTCTGAGAGACTCAGGGTTCTGGTCCACACAATTTCTGGGAGCTGAGATGTCGAAGTGCTCACACCTCCCTGTATGGAGATATATTTTATTTAGTAATTGTTTTCAAAAAAATACTTGAAATTAAAAGAGATGGCAAAAAGTAAACGCTGCTGTGCTGGAAATGCAGTGTTTCCACTTACTCATTTCCTGGCTGTCAGGAAGACTAGATGCTGTCAGATCTCTCATCAGAGCCCCAACATAGAGTACTGATGTGAGGGAGTGTTGAAAAGCTGCTGGCCAGATCTACTTTCATGGGACAAAGCTGAGAGAGAGGGAAGAGGTGGAACAAGGCAAGTATGACCTGCCTCACTGTACACGGCAGGTCGTACCTGAGCACAGAACAACTCAGCATCCCAATACCAGCCTTGCTATGAAAAAGTAGTCTTGCAGAAAAACTAGTTGGTTCAGCTCTGTGGAGTTTTGTTCAGTTGCTGGTGTTAGTGGGTTGTTTTGGTGGTTTTTTCTTTCAATGTGTGTAATTATATCTCCTCTGCTCACTGTATGAAAAGGTAATTAGAAAAACTAACCTAATATCTTTGTTTTACTCTTAAGCAGTTTTTGCTGTGCCTTCCTTCATGCAGTTTGATTCCCATCTCCCTCCTTCCTTGCTATAAAACACAGCTGAGTGCAAATCAGAACAAGAAACGCAGCCTGATGTCCGAAGTGTAATATGCATAATGCTGCCAAGGGTAAGAATTTGAATGTACTGAGTAATTGCTGTCACATGCTATAAGCTGAAACACACATCATGTTTTCAGGTGAGAAAAGATCGCTCTGAAATCATCAGAGGCTGGGGGGTGGATGCACCTCCATGGCTGGGAGATGGCACAGGTCTACTTGTGGTGCAGCAGCAGCGCGTTCAGCTTGCAGGAGAGAGAGCCCTGCAACTCATCTGTCTTCCCTGTAAAAATGTGCTCTAGTTTCTCTTCTCACTCCCACAGAGCTCACAGCAGTGTGACAGACATCTAGGGCAGGAGCCAGTGCAAGAGGAAAGTCTCTTGATGTAGGAATCTTGGCTCCCATGAGAGAAGCTAGCTGAAGGAATTAATAGTCGCTGCTCCTTGCTGCAGTTGCCACAGTGTGTCAACAGATAAACACATCTGTTTTCTATCCCCTTGGTATACATACTCAAGACACCGAAGATCCATCCCAGTAACACTGTTTTCCTCTGTACTCATGATGTGATTTTTATAGCTAAAGTACATACTGCCCAGGCCCAGTCAAAAACCAAATTACATGAGAAAGCTTCCCTCATCTCTCCAGGGTATATAATACAGCAAAGTAGCAGCCTGGGCAAAGCTATGTGCCAGCCTTGTCCAGACTAGACAAGTGCTCTGGGGCATCCCACCAGTGCTTGAAGCCTTCTGCCTACACAGCGGTCTCTGCCCCATACCCACATGGTGGGAAATAGAGCCCAGCCATTCAGGGCTTGGGAAAAACTGCTGTTCTTCAGGCTTACTGTAGGTATAGAAAATCATGCCAAGCCCAACTCCAGCTCGCAGCTGGATTGAGGGGAGGGGTGTCAGGGATAAATAAGAAACACAAGCCATAAAACTTGACCCCATGCTTTGGGTTCTTCAAAGGGTGTACGTGGCAAAGGCTTTTTTGGTGAATTTCCTCCAGTCCTTGGAGGTCAGTTCTGCTCCAGTTTGGCAGGACTGGCTGTATCCTAACCTGCCTCTTGTTTACTGCCTTGTTTGCTCTTGTTTTGCTCTATGACTGGCAGGCACCTCAGTCAGCTGCTCTTAAATGCTTTTGGGCGGCAGCAGTGTCTCCCCCCCTCTCTGTAAGGGTGGCCAAGAACTGTGATAGCTTTGCCAAGCCAGGCACTGCAAAGCTGGACTTCAGTACCAGCTAGGCTACCTGAATAAACACCAGCAGTTTCCAGAGGACTGAAAAGTCAGTCACGATATAGTTTGTGATAAATGCGCCTTAACGTCACAATTTTGTGTGATATTTATGCAGGTGGAGCAAGTTTCAGAGACCTGGAGACAGCTTGCAGAACTCACCACTGCTGTCACAACTGGCAAGCAGGATTGCTTCAGATGCCTCTAGCTCATGCCAAAGAAGTTTCCCACCTTTCTGTCGAAAGGCAGCTATAGATTGAATGAAAGCTGCAGCAACAGATCTGTTAGGACTCAAGATTAATGGCAAATGTCACGGGGGCTGTGGATTAATATAAGTGTCACCCTCTTGGAAATAAGACAGTATTCCTTCATCCTGCATCCTCAGCCCTTTGGTAAGTATCCACCTTTCATTTTAATGGTCTGGATTCTGGAATTGCTTATACCCCCTTTAAGCAGATTTTTCTACTGCTGCATGTCTTTGAACGTCTTCCTAAGCAGGCTTGGCACAGCAGCTGCCTCCTTGTTGTGGTCACTGGCATTTTTAATGGGCACTCTATTTACAGAGAAGGCAGCTGCCAGAATGCAAGGGAAATGTTGTTCTCATTGTTTTGTTACTTAAGTAACTTGCACTGAAATAATTCTAATAAACTTGTAAAACACTGAAGTGCGGGGATCCTGGAATGAGCTGTGGAAAATGCGGATTTTAACAGCATCGATGCTGTGATTTCCCTTATCCAGCTCCTGGCCCAAGTTGGTGAACTGAGCCCGTAGGACGGATCGTGGTGACGGGAGCGCTCTGTGGGAAGGACACCCCGGCCCCCGAGCAGGTAGTGCTGTGAGGGGGTGGCGGTGGCGGTGCCGCCGGCCGGAGCCGGGCCTGTCCCCGAGCAGGTAGTGCTGTGAGGGGGTGGCGGTGCCGTGCCGCCGGCCGGGGCCGGGCCTGTCCCCGAGCAGGTAGTGCTGTGAGGGGCCGGCGGTGGCGGTGCCGTGCCGCCGGCCGGGGCCGGGCCTGTCCCCGAGCAGGTAGTGCTGTGAGGGGCCGGCGGTGGCCCGGCTTTGTCCCCGCTGTGCCCCGGCCCGGGCGGGTCGCGGCGCCGGGCCCGCCCTGGCGGCGGAGGGCGGTGCGGGAGCGGCGCAGGCGCAGCGCGGGGCAGCCGGGCGGTGAGGGAGCGCAGCGGCGGCGCCTCCCCGGCGGCCGGGCCGGCTCCGGACAGCGCTGCCGCCGCCGGCCGGGAGGTGAGCTGGGCTGGGCTGCGCTGCGCTGCGGGGTGGGGGTCGCGACCGGCCGGGGGCCCGCGGGGACTGAAAGCGCCCCGGGAGCGACCGGGCCGGGCCGGGCCCCGACGAGCCCGCGGGACAGCGTCGTCCGCCGCCCCGGCCACAGCCGCTGCTCCCGTCCCCGGGGACCCTCCTCGTGTGCGTCCCGCCACCTCCCTGTCCCCTCCGGTGTCACGATCTCGGGAGGGCAGCGCGGCCCCGGCCCCGGGCACTGCCGCGGGCAGGAGTCCAGCCCGGCTCCTCAAGGAGCCCTCGGTCCGAGCACCCGCTCCCCTTGCTGGCTGGAACGAGGGCTCCCGGGGCCCAGAAGAGGGGGATGCAGAGTATATTTTGCTGTGATTTCTTCTGAAATACTTTTTTGCAAGTGTTACGTTAAAAGTTTCTTTTGCGTCATACGGATGTGATTTGGTAGATGTCGAAGAGTAGAAGGCGTACTTTGTTAGCTTTGATTCGTCTTCTCGTCCTTCCAGGCTACTCATCTCCGATTTGTTTTATTTGCTTCTTTTCTGAAGTATAGCTCTTAAGCTCTTTTAAATGAGCTGTGTTGATGAGGAACGAGCAAAACACGATTTCCACCAGGTATTTTTGCGAGGGCGAAAAGGACTGTGCTTGCCGGAGCTCGTTCTCCATCAGGGGATAGCTTGGGGTAACCGCCGAGGTGCTTGTCAGGCTACTGGAGTTAATGGTACCTGCGGAGGTGTGTGTGGGCTGAAAGGCTGATGGGGCAGTGCTGGAACTGGCAAGGACTCTGGCCGTGGCTCTGCCACTCTGCGGCAGCTCTGTCTTCAATTCATCTGTGTCTGCACTGACTCTGTGAGTAATTCTGTGTTCTGTTGTGATAAAAGTATGCCAGTATAGCCATGGAACTGAGCTCTTGTCTTTCCTCAGGCCAGATCTATGTTAAGTTTCATTAGTTTTAGCTCTATTTAGCTTTAAAAATATTAATTGGTTACCGGGGATCTGAATATTTAATTAGATGAGCAGGAAGAAATGGGGTGAGGCCATACTGACCAGGGGTCTGCTGGCACAGCTGGATAAGGTGTGTCGGGGGATCTTGTGTGTGACTGTGGTGGATCCATTGCGCTCCCAGCCAGCTCGATGTCTCACTTCACCTCTGAGGCCCCACCGACTCTTTTACTAAAGTCTCGGGGGCATTTTTGAGTTGTTTGTAAGGTTAGTCCAAGCAGTAGTTACCGAGACACTGAGTGAGCAGTAGGGAGACCGAATTTTTCAGTTAAAGTGCTGCTGCTCTATATTGATGTGGCTGTCACGTCGTGGGGATAAGTAAGGTAATTCATCTCCCGTCAGCAGGACGGGATTGCTGGAGTACTGCGTGAAGTAGATGTGGTCTCAGCTCTTTTTTTAACATCTTGGCAAACCATGGCTTATTAGTTCTGTAGTCACTAAGGGGCTCTGTATGAGGAGGAGAAAGGGGCTCAACAGCAAAATTACGGTCTTATCTTCCAGATATAGTGACTTCAAACACTGAGTGGAGCAACCTAAGGAAAACTGGTTCTCTGGTCAAACATATTGCAGGCTCTGTGGTTGTGCAGGACTTGCCTGTGGCTCTAATAAATACTTGGCATACCACACAGAGCTCGAGAATAAGAGGTTTATGTACTTCTGATCTGCAACTGGAGATTTATCAGGATGTGTCTCAAAAAAACCCTCTAAAATTCCTTAGTGAACAGTTGTGTGGGGAGAATGCTAAGTAGAGGCAAGAGTTGCCAGTTACCATTTGGTTTTTTTAGGTCATTTATCATCCAATTAGTAGTGCCTATCACAAGAGGGGATGGAAGTATAACTAAATATTTGGAACCCTGTGTTAAATTGAGTGTAACAAAGCACAGAGGTGATGTAGTATGAGTCAGATGGATCCGAGGCTCTAATTTCCAATATGTGTCTCAGTTCAGAACACTGGAAATAGATTATTCCTCACACATAAAATGCTGCAGCAAGACACTTAATGCAATGCAGTTATCCCATGTCTTATGGGGCACATTACTGGCAGTTAGAAAGGATGTCGCATCCACTTCTTGGCATTTATGGTGCTTGTGATTGAGAGCAGGACATTACTGGTGCCTGATATTCTACCACCTGCAGTTACCCGGTCCTGTGGCGCACTGGTGCAGCTTACCATACTTGTTAGGAGTCTTGAACATTTGCAGCTGGAGCAGGATGAAAAGCGCTGGCAGGGGCATGGAATTTTCTTTGTGTCAGCTGCTGTGAGCCGTGACAGGGTTTGTTTGTGGAAGGGCAGCTGCTAACACTTCCCGTCCTTGGCTGTAGGGTCTAAGATGTGTAAGTGATCTGATCCTGCTTTTGGGCTGGGCCCTGTGTGATACTTCCCTGGCAGGGGAGACATGCTGTGCTATAACCCAGCCTGTGTTAATTTGGCTTAGCGGACCTCTTTGTAGATGGACTAAGGAAAACACAGTCCTTCCTCTGCCTCCCAGTTCCACAACACTGCCGCAGAAGTCAGAGGTGCTGAAGGACCCGCCAGGCATCACAGTAGATCTTGGTACGTGGCTGTCTTCACGCTGGACCTCCTACCCCAAAAAGCATCTGCTCTCCCAGCTGATGACGTGGTGGGCAGGATGGAGGCAGAGATGCAGTGGGGAAGCACAGGTCCTTTCCTCTCCTGGGCGTGGTGCTGCTGGGCCCAGGCACGGCAGCCCCTGTGAGAAGGGTGTGCAAGGTGTGTGTGGCCGCTCTGTGCCTGAGGAGGCAGGGCAAGAATCCCACCATGGAAGTGTTGGTAGCTGCATTCAGCTGATGGTTGCCTAAAGTTTTCAGGCAAAACAAAAAGCCTAATAATGTGGTGTAGCGTTCCCAGGTTCGTTCTTTGTGAGGATCATTCTTCAGTTGAAGGAGGGCAGGCCTAGTTCTCCTTCACTGACAGTAAGTTTTATGTTTTATTACCTTCAGGGGAGTTGCTGCTAAATTTATGTTTTCTGAATGCTGAATCAAGCCCAAGAGCTTGGATTTATCCTTGTAAGTTTTGGTTGCTTTTGTATTTTTTATGAGTCTGTGTACGTAGAGCCCAAGGTTAACTCTTTTAAATAAAACTGAAAATTTTACAGGATGTCTAAAGCCATATTTATGCCTTGAGATCGGCAGAGAGAAACTACACTTAAAGGAAAAGACACTGTGGAGCTGCAGTCACATTAAGTCAGTAATGTCATTCTAGTTTTTTGGAAATGTTGATCTAAACTATTAGGTCAGGTGAAAATTACTGAGCATCAATGCTGTACTGTTCCTTTTGGAGCTAGTAGGGATTTTACCATCAGCATAAATACGGTAGAGAAATATGAAGATCTCACCATGGTAGAGTGAAAGTAGCAAAGAGAAGTTATTGGAGTCCCACCAGTTCTCTGGCAAGAATAAGTATTTCGTGGTGTGTAATTGTCATGTTATTTGGGATTAGTGAGCTCATTTGCGTTGGGTGTTGTGTGAGCAGACAGGTGGTGATGCTGTGCCATGGAGGATTCTGGTCTGTGAAGATGGGGGATAAAAGAGAGTCGGATGAGGCAGGGGAAGTGCATTTCTCCTCCCAGTGGGGGAACAGGGCTTCCAAGACAGCCTTGTAAATGAATGTTCTTGGAAAATGTCTTATCCAGGACTTGTCTCTGAAGAGAAAAAGTCCTGCTTTGCACAGAAATAGGTGTTGTCTTCCTGAGCTCTGAAAAGTATTGGATCATTTTCTATGGTATTGAAAAACTAAGAGATTTTTAGCTGCAAATTGCTGTTGCTCCATTACAACCAGCAGAGCACTGAAAATTGACTCTGGTGAGAGATACTAAGTTATCTCTCCCAATCTAATGTATCTTAGAGGCAGAAATAATTCTATTCTGGGGGGCTTTTCTCAAAAAAAAAAAAAAAATATTCACAAAAGAAAAAAGCCTAAAACTATTCTTCCTCCTCATTCCACCAGCTCCAGAATGTGAATGTCATCTGGCCACGTGCCCAGGACTAAACACAGGGATCTAAACAAGGTCTCACAAGTGGCTTGTAAGGGAAAAGAAGCCCCATAACAACCCAGAGACTTTTTGGACTTCTAAATGGTTCTCCTTTTTTTTTTTTTTTTTATTTTTTAATCCAAAATGATGTCTTTGGCTTCTACTTTATATTTGCTGAATACAAATCCGTGCTTTCCAGGAATTTAACTCCAGGGTTTCTCAATGCTGACTTTGTTGAAACATAGTTCCAATATGAAAATAACCCAAAGCCTTACTGGTTATGCCTTCACACATGGTGTGTATTGCATTGGCTGACATTCCCTTCCTTAACTTACCTGTGGATCTGTAGCCTTGTCTTCCTCTAAATCCTTTTTTCTCTTAATTGGATGAAGGCTTTTGAGCATATGCCAAAACACATTTAAATGCATTTGAGAGCGAGTGTGTGGAGGGTGAGAGGAACATTTTACTTGGCTGTGTTCTCACGTACCTCCCTGGTTCAGATGAAGGCTTGGAGCTGTGGAGGACGTGGGGAGGGCAGAAGGCAGGTCTGAGGGAGTGATCAGAGTGCGTGGAGAAAGGTTGTTCACCTGAACAGGTACCACCTTTTATCTTCCTGTCCTGCACATGCCTGGTCAGGTGCTTGAGGCAAAAAACAGATGCTGTGGCACGGAGTGGTTTCTCCTGTGTGGAGCAGTGGACAGAATTCCCAGCTGTTGTGTTGCAGCCTAACCTGTGTGCCTGAGCCAGTGTGGCTGCCTTTTACCCCAGCTTCTACTGGTTCTGGAAATAAGCCTTGTGACGTTTTTAATTTGGGAATTAAAGAAGGCCCATACTGAGGTCTGGGGATGTCTGCTGCCAGTTTTGGGTCTGATTGATTGTGTGGGAAACTGGTCACCACTTTTTGCAAAGAAACTACTTTTTTAAACTGAATTTATCTTTTTTCATTTTCTTTTCTTTCTTTCTTTCTTTTTTTTAATTCAACCACAAACCAAAACCATAACCATCACAAAAATAAACATGCATCCTTGTGCCAGCTGGGGCCTTGGCATACTTTTTGCTGCATAATTTGCTGAGACTGTCATTTCTTAGGAAAGCAGTTAGATATTGGCAACTATGAAATGTCAGCCCTCAGTAAATGTTGTAATAAGCTGTTTTAGCTACAGCCAGGGGTTTAAAAAAGAATAATTTACTCACAGTGTCCTGGGTAGTTAATGCAAGATGGAAAATCATACTTTGGACACCCTGAGCAGCTTGGGGGAAGGAATCCGAGGTTCTTGTGGTCTGTTTATTAAGGGCCACAACTGTCTGGTTTGCATGTCTGGGAACCTGCAGGATGCTCTAGGTTATTTAAGTTGTGTCCGCACCTGTGCCACAGCTTTGTACTTAGGTTTTCCTAGCATTTCTCTAGAGACAACTGTGAAAATGATAGTTGTTTTGGAAGTTGAGAAGAATTCAGTTTTGGAAGGTGTGAGTAAAAAATCGGAAGATTTTACTGCTGTAGCTTGAACTTGATTGACTTGAATAGTGGTTGTAGTAAAACTCATATACCAAAGTGTTTCTCCAAACATGTGTTAGACTTGGGAATTGCTGCTTTGTAAGCTGCTTTTAAATAATTGGAATTTTAGAAAATTATCTTTGAAGAGTAAGGTAGAAAGGCTCAATTCTAACTTGTGTTGATGGTCTTTATTTATGTAGTGTATCTTTATTTGCAAACTGCATTGCTTGGAATTTTCAGCTTGTTTGATCAGAGGAAAAAATGAAGATTCACCATCAAACGAGCAACTAGTTTTCCTTTGGATAGTTCAGATTTTCTATCTAGTGGTTCCATAAAAATTCTTGATTAACATTTGTTGCACTGATAGATGCACAGCTTCTTCCTTTTGGCAGGAATTCCCTGCAAAGACATTCTTACCATCTGTTTTGCAGTATGTCCTCTCAAACGTTTATTGCAAATTTTTTCCTAAAAGATATGGTCTGTCAAGGTAAATGTTTGGTTTGTTTTAGTGCAGGCTCACTTTTTGATGTCTATGTGAACAATGTTATTTCATCCCATGGTATTTCATGAGTGACTGGGCATTATGTTAGCAATCACTTCAGGGGGCATTGTTTGTGTTTGCTTTCTCCAGCAGGCACTGGGATAGGACTTGGCAAGTTGGAGGAGATACAGGACAGCATTCCTGTCCACATGAAGTTATGGTCCACAAACTGTGAAAGATGTTTGTTTTCTCCTTGATTTGCCTTTTGGTGCTATGGTTTTAGAACAAAGGCAGACTAGGACTTAAAAAATTAATTTTAGGGCTGGATTGAGTTCCCCCGGCTCAGTCAAAGGAGGTCAAGTTAGTCAAGAGATTTGTGACTCTCCAGAGACATGGCTTTGTGTTTGTGCAGGGGATACATCATAGCTGAGGTACAGAAGTAATGAACTTGTTGGTGTTTGTTTTAAGAGTGGCTGATAGACTTGAAAGGTTTTTTCTCCATGTTGTTGTTGAATTTATACAAGGAAGCTGTATAAAAATAACTGGTATCAGATGCAGAAGCGATAAAATAGTGCCATGTTAAATCTTGAAACTGTGGAATATAACCTCAAGAAATATTTTCGCCTATTGTCAGCTTTCTCTTTATTATCTGCAGAAGGAGAATGATGGAATTTATTTGCTGTTAAGCAATTTATTTTTCATTTGTAAAAGGACTAAGTAAATGTGTATCCCAATATGCTTAGTCTGAGCTCCCTGTACACAGTTATTGCTAATGTTAGTCATGGCAGTCATGGGAAACTCTTGGTACTGGTGTGTCAGCAGGAATTAAACCTAGAAAATATCTTGTCATCTGACTGCTGCCTTACTTTCTGTGTTTGATCACGTTTGATTCAGATCAAAAAGAAAGAAGTGACACCAACAGGCCGTTTGTCTGACGTTTGTGCATATCGTAACTGCCCAGTGCAGTAAACCTGTGGAGCCACCAGTGTGTTCGGAATGGTCTGCTGTTGTCAGTACTTTGACCCAGTTTCACCATTGCAGCAAATGAGGCTTACTGTCTTCTAAAACTCTTATTTCAAAACACACTGCCCCAGGAGAGAGAAAACAAACTGTTTACACAATCAAAGTAACAGTGGAGAACTAAACACCCACGCTTCCTTCTTCAGGAGTTCCCCTGCTAGGAGTTTCTGTGAACTCATTAATCCAGTGAGTAAGGAGAAACTTCTTAGTTGTGATCAAATGGGTCTTGATGTGACTGCTGAGGAAGCAAAGTTTGGCTATGATCATGCTATCCCCTGTTCAACTGGGGGATCAACAATAAGTTAGAGAAGAAGTGCTAAAGGAAGACCTTCTTTCTTCCTTGCCTGGGAGAGACTTTAAACCTTTCTCCTTACTGTAAGAGCCAGTAAATGGCTGTGGCTTCAATATTCCCTCTTTATCTATGGGCTGATACATCCTGGTCTTTTGAGGGACTCAAGGAGAAAAACAGATAGGGGAGTTTTTGGGGTGATGATCTTGGTCCACCTTCTTAAATATCAGTGTGATGGAAGAAGGGGGAGGAATGAGAAGGCTGCTCAAACCTGCATAAAATGCCAGATCTTGAAGGTGTTGTGGAATGTTCATGGTGTCCACCTTAAAGTAGAAGATGTCCCTGCCCAGGACTGGAGGGTTGGAACAGGATGGTCTTTAAGGCCCCTTCCAACCTCAGCCTTTCTATGAATGTAAAATACTTCTGTCTGTCCGGGATCATTATGCAGATGGCTAGGGAGAAAGGAGTAGAAAAGGAGAAGATCTTCAGTAGGAAGTAGAAAATAGTGAAAACCGAAACATGTCAGAAGGATTGGGTTGGTGGATGGAAACCTTACAGGTACGGGCAAGAAAGCCGGCAAAGTCATGAGGTTTCATCCCCAGGGGCTCACTGCAAGATTAAAGGTAGGCTGGGGTAGGAGACTCTGGGGTTGGTCAGGGTAAGCAGAGTAAGAGGAGAGAACTGGTGGTGGAGTCTGACAGAGAAAGGGAAGAGAGTTGGGCAAGCGGTGGTAACCTTTTCGTTGTTGATGAATTTGCAAGTCAGCAGTGACAGAAGATGATGGGGTTATCAGAGGGAAAGGTTTCTGGGAGAGGTCAGAGGGAACAATTGTCCTCTGTAGGAGAATCAAGAAGAGCACCACAAGGACAGGAAGGGTGACCTGTGTTTACATGAATTTGAAGTTACACAGGTTGAGACCCAAACCAGGAAGCTTGGTTGAGGCTGACATTGCCAGTCCCATGGCAATGTACAAAAAACAGGAAGAGGAGTGGAATTAGCTTGAGACCGATATTTCAACAGCCTTCAGCTTTGAATTTCCTGGGTTTCACTGGTGTGTGTCATAACCTTCTTATTTTCACTGTGTAATATTTTTTTTCACATAAAGAAATAGAATGGGAGAAGAAACAATAAACACTTTATCAGAATCGTATGTCACGATTGGCTTTTGTTTGGTGAACATGTATTTAGAAACTAAATTGCAGATTCTAAATATTTTAATATTTGGAGCTCCCTTGCCCCTCAAAAAGAAAGCATCTCTGAGATGAATAATGCCCCCTGCCCCAGTCCCCCAAATAAGCAGTAGTTTGTTTGGAAAAAAAGATAATATTTCAGAGTATAGTTGGTAAAAGTTGTGGGTGGATTTTATAAAACAGTCACTCTTTATAACTCTTTATAGACCTGATGATTATGAGAAATGTACAGGTGTCCGAAATGATTTTGAGGATTTAAACTTTCCTCCTGATTTTTCCAGATAGGTCAGGTAGGGGCAATACCTTGTGTTTTGCTATCTGCAGACTTTGTCCTGAAGAACTGTTAGATTGTTCTCTTCATACCTCCCCTTGCCCACAACAAGATCCTCAAATAGGCAAGAAATAAAGACTGCAAATGAAGTTCATTTTCTGTACAGGATTTGACTTGTGGATTTGGGATTTTTTTAATGCCCTAGTGCCATGAGATAAGTCTATGCATTCCACCTGCTGTGGTGTGTGTATGGCAGAGCCGAAGGGGCGGGCAGGATGCTGTGCTGGGGGGTTTGTCCCGCTTGCTGTGCTGGACACTCACGCGGCAGTCAGCGGGCTCACAGACATGGCTCAGGCTGCTTTGTGCAGTCTGTGGCTCCAGGTGTGGTGAGGAACACCTGGCACACTCTGAGCCCGGTGGTGGCTTTTCCTCGCAGTAATACAGGTCAGCAGTGCTATGCTGGAGCAGTGCAGGAGGCGTGACGCCTCCCGTGGGGCTAACCCAGGTCCCTCCAGCCAGGACAAACAGTAAAACAGGCTTTCTACATCGAGTAGCTCATCTGTTCAATCCGAGCTAGGGTAGTCAAGGAAAACTTTCCGGTGTAGGCCAAGGTGTTTTGCTGTCTAGTATATTTATGTGAGACACCTTTGTGTGACACGTTTTCCAGTGGTAGGTCAATAATAGTTGTAGTTTGTTTAGTACTCTGACATTCATGTTACAGGAGATGGAGAGATGCTTTTTCCAGGTACCTGAAATTGAAGCTTCAAAACCTTGAAACTTTTGAAGTTTCTCCAGACCTTGAAGTTATATTTTAATTCAAGCAATTACTTTTTCTTGCTTCTCCCAGGGAACTGCAGCTCAATGTTAAACATTTTTAGGAGGTTTCTAAACATATTTCTGAATGTTTTTATTTTTATTATTTACTGGTTTTGGCAGGAATAGTAAGTGGAAATTACAGAAATACAAGAGATGCTAGCTTTTGTGAGATATCCAGACCAGGGAATTTGGGAAGAGTAGGAGCTTTCTGAAAGGTTATCCAAACCAGAGCCAATCTTATAAATGTATTTCTCTGACATGTCCAGAAGCAAAACAAGACATGAATGTATCAACAAACAATCATTCTCTTGTAAGAGATGTGGTAGTATCCTCCATGACTAAATGTTGTGCCAAAGGAAATGACTTGGGGTTTTATTCCTTTGCAGTAATGTGGAAAGTATGCCATGAGAGTAAGCAGGAAGAGGTTGTTTAATGGAAGAGAGGAAGAAGAAGCTTCGGAAGGGGTACAGAGAGGCAGCACTAGCAGCAAACATAATTCTCTTGGTAGTGGCTGTGTTCAGCAAAACTCGAGACTGGATTTTCTGAGGCATTCAGTGTTTGCCTAACTATATGATCTTGTTGGGAAGAGTGGTGCCATGTCTGTTTGTGTTGGTGAGAGCAGAGTCAGGCCAACTCCTGTGCCCTTTTCAGATGGGATTTTCAGTTGCTTTCATTTCTGAATGTATGACTTCAGCATAGATAAAAGAAGTGGATAGACAACTGTGAGTGAGACAGAGGATCTGTCCAAGATCTAATGGGACTTAAAACATCTCCTGAGAGTGTTGTGCTGAAAGAAGTTCAGAGTAATAATTTCTCTTTATCCTTTAGTCTCTTAAAAGGCTGCCAGTGAGTAGGATCTGGAATCAAGGGGGAAAAATAAGCCTACAGGCAAAAAGTTGGTTGAGGCAGGAGTGATGACTCACTGAAACCAGTTGTAGAAAGATCAGTGGATAAGTTTGGCAGTGATGTTCCTACTTTAGGTTAAGTCAGATAATAATACCATGACTGATGCATTGACTGGATCAGAGCCCCTGAAGATGGAGTCTGTTCAGGTGATAGTTTCTGAAGCAGTGGCTGATACTTTGTGGCTTAATGAATAGTGAAGTGAAGGAGTCCTTGAAAAGCTGGCTGTGATTTTAACAGTATTATATTAACCAGGATGAGCAGCATTAATACTTCAGGATGCAAATACCTGTGTCAGAAATGATCAGCCAAGGAAACTGAAAGCAGCTGTGACTTGTAGTAAATAAGCAAATTGTCAGTGTTGGGAGCTGAAAAGTAGCCAGTTTGACAGCTAGGAGAACATCACTCTGTAAGTCAAAGCTGTGAATGGGGAGGGTAGTTTGACAGCTGTTTTAAGAAGGAGGACTACTAGGAAAAGAGCAGCCGTACTGCAGGCAGGTGAGGGTCCATCCAGCCCGTTATCCTCTGGTTATGAGGAGGATAGGGGGTTACAACCCTGCAAACTCTTCACTGCACCTTCAGGTGGTACGTCTTGCTCCTCAAACTCATTTGCTTAGTTTTAAGGCATCACTTCTGCCTCGGGATTCACAGTGCTCATACAAGCCAAGGCTGGGTTGGGCCCTGGCTAAGTTCTGCCTGTCCCCAGGGAGGTGAGCTCCAGTGCCAGAAGCCCAAGAAACTCATGAATCAATCCGTGATCCAGGACATCAAGGGACTTCTGCAGGCTTTGGGGTCACACTGCCCACTGTGGCCTCTCCTGTGCAGGGGAGCACAGATCTACTCTTGTTCTACCCAGACCAAGTAACGAGGCTTAAGAGTGACGGTGCCTGATGCGAGAAATGTAGCAACTGAAAAAACTTAGGAGCGTAAATGGGTATGGCGGCAACTGGGACTTACCTGGACCTTATTTCCCTGGTCAGAATATTTGCTCATCATTTGTTTCTGCTGATTGCCTTTAACTGCCTTGAAACGTCTTTTCTTTATGGGAAGAGTAATGATTTCCTCGGAGGAATTAGTGAGAGGTGTGTAACTGGTGGTGAATTAAGTGGTGTTGCGTTTCAGGTTTTGCAGAATGCATTGAGGGGCACAGTGGGGCACTGGTAAGCACAGTTCACCTGTCACCTCCTCATTGCCTCTGAGAAGCTCGTGGGTATTGCATATTTGTGCTTCCTTTGTAGTTTTTCAGGAGGGTATTTGTTCCTGATTGGAAACAGTCGTTCTGCCCTTCTGCCTACACGTGAAGAGTGTCTATCTTAGTCAGATTTTTTTTTTTACCTCACAGACAGAAATACTGTTAGTCACTGACCTCATGTTGGTGGCTTTCTTCAGGGGAGTAGCTCACACAAACACATTATGTTCAGATAGCTGAGATACAAGTATAACGAGCACTTGAGGGAAAAGGAGGTTAGGGAATTTTTGTTATTTCCAAGCTTTTTTAAACTCTTTATTTAAAATGACAAAATACAGAAATGCACTGCTGTGTAAAGAGTGACTTGACGTTTTTGCTGTATGCATTATTTCTTTTCTAAAAGTAATGAGCCCTTGCATTATTTGAGTAATAATAAAAAAGGACTGTAAACCCTTTCTGCAGCCAGAAGAACGATGGAAGTTAGAACCTCTTTTTGCATAATCCCCTCGCCTTTTGCTTGTGGATACAGCTGTGCTAACACAATGAAACGTTTGAGTTGAGAGGTCTACCAAATCCTGGCACCAGTGGTAGTTTGCAGACTGAAGGTCTCATTTGATAGATTTTTCAAAGTGATACTGTACTCAGTTGTATCTGTGTCCCTGGAAAGAGGCTTGCAGTCAACTTCTCAGAGGAAATACTTTCAAAAGGAAAAGTTTAATTTTGCCAAGATTCAGATAAGGTCTGAGTAATTGGACAAACCAGAGCTTTGTAGGTTGGGAGATGAACACAGCCCGCTCCCTGGGACTGTGCAAATGTGCTGGGAGAACAGGAAAATGAAATGCAGGAGGATGCTTACGTTTGCTGAAAATCTGAAGTTCTGTGTATGTCTCTTGGCATATTGTCAAGTGTAAAATTGCATTTTAGAAGGGTGGGGGTTTTTTTACATTTTTAAAATAGGTAAAATGTATTTATTCTTCCTCTTTCTGGTTTGCACTTTAATCCAACAGAAAATGAGTTCACTGAATTAATTTTGGTTGTTTTAATACTATATATTTATAAATTGCCATAATAATTTGATTGCAATGTGATACTAATTCACCATAGGTTTTACAAGTACATCTGTAGGAGGTTCTACCGGACCTCCATGCTTTTCTGTTGAGGGACAGGAGGGATTGTTTTCCAGCTGTACCCCACTATTGGCTAAGGGGATGGCCAAAGGACTACAGTGATGGGTAGCAATCAGCATTAGTCTCCTGACATCAACTGACCTTTGCCAGTTTATACTTAAGGTCTGGCCTGATATTTTCTCCTGCTCTTCCTTGGCTGCAGAACAGTAAAACCATCTCTTAATTTGCCTGAAATACTTTCTGTGACAGTCTATGCTCAGTGGTTGCATGGCCTTTGCAGGTTGAGAATGAAAGAGGGTTTCTTCAGTGGGATAACTTACACTTCAAATACAGAAAAAAACGTGGGTTCTGCTAATTCTGTTCTGTAGGTCAGCCAGCAAAAGGAAGGTTGGAGATCTCTTCCTTCAGTGGTGGCACACATGGAGTCTCCTCCCTCTGTCCTTAGTGTTTAGATCTTGTTAGGTTGGCCAAAAGGTTAAAAATCATAGTTAGGAAGTAAGGAACAGAAAGGCAGTGCAGTTGGATAGCGCTGATTCCTTCGGAAACCGAGCAGAGGTGGAGTAGGGGGGATTGTGGGCAGGGACTTCTAAGTTCCCGAGGTAGCTGTGGCCTTTGCTCAGGGGAGGCGTCTCATCTTTGCCAGGACTTTTGGCTAAAGAAAATGGGATGTTTTGCTGAGTAAGAGCAAGATTGGAATGAGAGGATTAAAGGGAAGGAACCTGAATAGTCCAGTAAGATGGTCATTGGCCCTACTACAGTTAAGTTTAAGGAACGTACAAAATACCAAACAAAATTGCTGGAGGGGGAGTAAAGTAGGAGCTGTTTTGACAAGAAGTCAAAAGTCTCAGTTACATCCAAGCGTGTGGACGGTGCTCTGGCATTCCTGTGTGAATGAAAACCCAGAGAAGGGAGTGGAAGAAAGCAGATGAAAAGCCCACCTTTTTGAAGCATACGGCTTGCATGGGCATCAGCATCCGTGCAGTAGCATTGGATTTCAGGGAAATTTGCCAGGCAGGCAGATCATTCGTTTTCCCTGCTCTGTCTTGTCCTTCCTGCACGTGAGCTTTGTCCTGGCTGTGAAGAGCTGCGGGAAGACAGCACTGTGTGCAGGAGAGCCTGGCACTGTGGGGAGGGGGCCAGCCAAGGCTGGGGCAGCGGGGACTCGTCTGGCACCTGCTGCCCCCTGAGCTGTGCAGGCTGTGAAGCAGGTAAAAGTACTGGCCACTGGAACACGGAGAAGGAGCGGCTTCCAGATGGCCAGGCAGAAGGTCACATGAATTATTCAGTGAGCTGGTTCCTGCAGCCTGGTGACATTTTCAGATGGCTTTCTGAGCAGGCACACAGGCAGTATCTAAGTGAATCTGTCAAGGCTCTGCCTCAGTGCCTAGATTACAGAGGGAGGAGAAAATGCTTCTCTCCAGTATGTAGAGAGGATGACATACTTTGCTGACTTTCTCTAAACCTGGCATCCCAGTCAAAGGAGGGAGATTTTTTCTTTTCTGACAACCTCAAACTGTCCAAACTCAACGACAACAACTCCAGAGCAGTGGGTTTTGAGCCTGTTTTGGATCTGAATAAACATCAGATGTGGACAGCTCTGTAGAGAAATGAAATCTCCTGACAGTAGGTTTGTTTTTCTGCAGTTGTTCCTGCACCATGTGGAGGTACTTCTGAGCCCTGAGGTAGGAGCCCACCCTCCATTTTTTAAGTGTTGTACCCTGGCCATCCCTTTTACCAGTGAGCCTTAATGTCTGTTTGTGTATTGGGTGACCTAAAAGAAGTATCTGCACACACAAAAAACCCCTCACAACAAATACAAAAAACCCCAGCAGTGTTTCCCATTGTGCTAGTTTTAGTCAGAAATACTAAAACACACTCAGTTGTGGAAGATTATTTAGGTTACCCTAAATCAGTTTGAAATTACGTTGTAACCACAAAGGGGAGCGGGGATTGATTCACTGGCTTTGTGGAGCTGAGAAGAGCAATGGCTCGAGCTCGGAGTTATGGTCCTACAGGTCACAGTACTGTTGCATAAATAGCAACAATAATAGCAGTTATGAAACAATTCAGAGCTCCAGAACCTCTTATAAGTAAAATATGAAGTGGTCATGTTTGAGGCTTTCTTCTGACTGGAGTCATACCACTCTTTGAAGGGGAAACTGTATTTGTGTGTTTGGACTTGTCTGTATGTTTGAGTGAGGAATGCAAAAATCTTGGCATGGTAATCTTATTTTAGTAGTAGGATTGTGTGCAGACATCCTTGTGGTTAAATTGAAAAAAAAATAAAAGACATGAGATTTCCTGTGAAGGGGTCGTTGTTTGCAAATGGAGTGAATAACAGCTGCAATCACAACTGCATGATCTTGCTTATAACCCTCTAATGTAACTCCTTTAAAGTCTCTAGGTTTTTTCCCTATGGAATTTAATTTGGTGTTGTTGTTTAGGGATGAGGATCAGCTTGGAAAATTGAGGTTTTATTGTAATTCCTTTTTGGGTTTCTTGAGTATCCCTCCAACTTAAGTCTTTCAGGTGCAAATTTCCCTTTCCAGAATTCATTGACAAAAACCAATCTTTTTTTTGTAATTTAAAAAAAACTTGTTATACGCAGCCTTTGGATTGTTTACAATAGCCAGTATCAAATACCAAAAGTCTTCTAAATGTTTGATGTCCCCAGAGTGGAGCAATTCTTCTGTCCCCCTGTGCATGCAGCAAATGAGGACACAGAGATTAAGTGATTTAATAGCACCTGCAAACCCCACCACTTCACTGAACATCAATCTCTTATGGGATTGGTACAGTGAAGTTATTTAGATGCCCTTCTAGGTAAAGAAACACAGATCACAATATTTTAGAGCCACACCAGGAGTGTATCCTTTAAATACACTGCTTTACAAAGAAAGTTGGAATTTTTTTTTTTTTTTTTAATTTTCTTTATTTTGTTTTTTTGCCTGCACCGTTTTTTGTCCTTTCCTGGTTTGGCTTTCATAACAATGCAGAATTCAAGATTTTTCTTTCAGCCTTTAAAGTCTGCAAACTCTGCCTGGAAAACAGGCAGGTTCCTGAGCTTCCCAGCACGGCTGCTTTTTGACCAGAATCTGAGTGGAAAAATGTAACCTTTTCTGGTGCTGTCGTGGTATGACCTCTGGAAACAGGGCAAACTATTTAAAGCTTCCTGCTATTTGTTAAAACCAAAAGAAAATGTTTCTTTTCTCCTGCTTCTGGCTGTCAGCCTTTTCCAGTTCTTTTGCTTGCCAAGGTTTTTTCATTTAACCCTTTTTTGTTTAAGCTCCTCCTTCCACCTTGGTGTTACTCACCCGTGCCAGTTCTTTCTCAGAAGGCTTTAGAGGGAAGCAGAAGTGTATGTGCGTGGCGAGGGGTATGTGTCAGATTTGGGTTTGGACCTGTCAGCATCGTCCGTGCCAGCTGCTTAGTTCTGCTCAATCTCCCTCTGCAACCATGCCACTAAACTTGTCACTGCTGCTCACAGCCATTTTTATTTTAATTTCTGCTTTTATCAGATTAAAAGCTGTGCCTCTGTCTTACTCTGTGCTCTTTTGCACTTGCATTATTCAACATTTAGGTAACTGAAACTTCCAGCATGACTGCCTGCTGTGTGGTTGGTAAATGTGTGGGCAAGGAGGAGAGTTAGGCTGTTTAAATGCAATTATAAACTCACCTTTAAAAATCCTAGAAGGACTTTTTAGCCAAGGAACTGATTCCTGTTTAGTTCAGAAGTTTGTTCACAAATTACTGGTGTGAACTGTCCTACTCTGCTTTCAGCTGGAGATCACCCCAATGATATTCCTCCTTCTATGGGTATGTTCTAGTAATGGATCAGTGTGTTTATTCTCCTGGGTGTTAAACCGTTCATGAAGTTTACCTGAGAATGGAAAATGCAGTTTCTTCCTAACTGCGTCTTCATTTCCTCACTTGGATGTGACTCAGTAGCATTTTAGGAACTTGAAGCAGCACTTCTGGGGGGTGTTTGGCCTTTTTTTTGTTTTTCCCTTCATCAGTTTTTACTTTAATGCTAATGTGTTTTCTCCCTTGTGAGTGATTTTAAATTGCTTTTTCCCACCCGGTAAATCCCATTAATACTGTAATATTTGAGAGCAGCTTATAGTGACATTTAACATTTTGTTCTATTTGTACTGCAGGCTGAGGTCAAGCAAACAAAGAAAGCAATCATTATGTTTTAGCATTCTTTTTTAATGAGCACATTAAAATCTCCTCACAGCTACAGGATCAGCTGTGAATAGAAGGGAGAAACATGGAACTCTGAGTAGCACTGTTTTTTTGAAGCGATTTATGGAAAAATAATAGACTGAAGGGATACGTAAGGACTCTGGTAGGAAATAAATGGCAGTGTTGTTGACAGAAAGGGTTTTGGCAGAAGGCTTGTTGTGACTGTTTCTGTGGCTTAGAAATGCAGAGGAATTTCCTACAGACTGGACTAACCATTAAAAAATGTCTCTGCTTTTAGGAGTTCAGAGCATACAGTGGAGTCTTCTCAGGGAAGATGTCGTCTTTGACAATGAAAACCTGTTGTCTGGACAAAAGAGGAAGTTTCTTTAAGGTAAATGGGATATTTATACAGAACATAAAGTACACGGGTTAGTGTGAAATGAGTGCTGCAGAATGTTCAGTGCTCTCTGTGATACATAACAAGCCTTTTGTGTAAAATAGGGAGTAATTCTTGAGCATTTCTTTTTACAGGTGGTGTTTGTGGCTACCTTACCCCCCAGTTATTTCATGTGTATATTGTTTTCCTGCACACTGAAGAGAATATTTGGTGTAAAATAGCTTGTGCCTTTCTTTGCCACTAATGCTGAGAACATAAGCTTTATTGTGCACAGGCATAAAGTTGTTAAGAGCTTTCATAAGGTGGATTTGTGCCATTTAAAGTTGTGGTACAGGTTTATGATTTCTATTACTGGATTGAAAATTGGTTTCATTTCCTTACCTATTTTGGGAAAATTTGGCATCCCGAAAAGCTGTGGTGCAGTAGGAGTTATCAGTACAATTTTCAAAACACAACTGAATCCCATTAACTGTTGTATTTATGTGTAGTGGAGGAGGTCTGGAGGCAGTGCTGAATTTAATTGCAGAGAATGCTGCAAGTAAGATTTTCTTTTAGTAAAAGGGATTAATTGATCTGCAGTACAGTTGTCAAAGCCTTCATGTGCATGGTGTGAGTACAGCTGTGAACACCATGTGCTTCTAGAAAGCAGGACAGGGAAAATAGTGTCCAGGCAGTGCCTCTGTATGGAAAGGATACTGACCTATCAAACTGTGGTGTCCTGCCACTGACCAGCAAAAGTGTGTATTTTTGTGGTAAGTGCCGGAGTTGCAGTGTCTGTCTTGCTGGGCAAGGCTTTGCTTTAAGGAGCAGTCAAAATTTGTGGGTGTTTCTGAGCACTGAATTAACTTAACCATGATCTCATCCCTTCCAATATTCATTGCTTGCTGCAGCTTCTGCCAGTGAAAGTGCAACACTTGCTGCCATCTTTGCATGTCACTGCTTCCATTCCTTCTCTTCCTCTGGGACAGAAATACCCTTCTTTTGCTGCCTGAATCTGGCCCTAATGCTTGGGGGGGGGTTATTCTAGTAGGTGATAAACACGCTCACAACAGGCTACAGGCAAAGGGGAGCCAAGCAAGTGGTGGCTGGTGCCTTTAGCCCATGGAGAGCTATAGTGTGTGCAAGGACCAGTTTTGGTGTCAGCAGCTTCACACCAGTACTGCGGCAGTGGCACACAAGCGCCACTGAAGGGTTTGTTCCAGGTGCTACATGCTGTCTTTAGCTTAAGCCAGTCTTTAGGAAGTGAACAAGCAGCGCTGCAGTGACAGTGTGTTTCTCTCTTTGGCTTGCCCAGGGCTTTGTGTGCTCAGCTATTAAGAGGGTATTCCAGGGACAGGAACCACTTCTCAAGTTTTGCAACACACTTCAGCTACATCTCATAACTCAGCACCATAAACATCAACCTTGTTAATGGCAGTCCACAGCCATTTAGGGAGAAAAGCTGTATTTTTTCAAATCATAGCAAGAAACTGTCTCAGTTCTGAGGAATATTTCTAGGTTGTCACTTACATGTATGCTGAAGCAATCCGAATGTCAGATGGGACTGTAAGCTAGTGTCCATGTCCTGCAGTCCTTTGCTATCTCCTTGTGTAATTCTTGTGTGGAAAATACATGCTGGAACAGCTGTTTTGCTCATGATGATGCGGTTGTTGTTACTCAGAATGATTAGGAATGCAGTCTGCCTTAGCAATTTCTAGACATGGGACTCTTTAAGGCTGTAAGAAGCATTGTCAATTAAGAAACTAAGGTTGCCCTAAATTTTTCTAAGGACAGGCTGGCTGGGGAAAAGATACCTCAAAGCTACTTTTTCAGATCTCTCCCCATCCCTGGGAAGTTGCACTGTTAGGCTGCGGTTCTGAACCCCCAGGGTTGAATTGGGAACTGCAGGCAGACAGTGTACCCAGCCTGTACGCACTGCACCCGGTGTCTTATGTACAGTGTGTACAGTGTACAGTGAAATTACCTTTGATTTTTCCTTCCCCCACATAAATAAAATTGTGACAACAGTTATATTTGCTACACCTAAAAGGGTGAGCAAACAAAACACTTGTTTGTGTTGTGCTTTTACTTTGCAGTTGCCTAAGAAACCTTTACCACGCTGGCATGCAGATTCTCAGGGCACTTAAATCACCATAAAAAAGTATCTTACCGTTCTCAGCAACATTTTCCAGAAAAAATCACTGACAAATACCAGTGGGAAATTCCAACATTATGGGTTTTTTCTGGTTCTTAAGTACTTCTCATTGCTGTAGCTTCTTGCCATCTTTTAGTCTTTTCACGGACGTTCTTTTGATTTTTGGTACACAAGGAGAACAGTATTGTCCCCATTTCACACAGAGCAGAGGTCTGTAGTTTTACAGGCTAAATTTTGTGGACTCTTTGTGCCTCGCAGTTGATGAAGCTTAGATCCAGCAAGTAGTAACAATGAAGCAAAGATGGAGTTAGTCTTGCGTAACTCTGGGACTGCGTGTCATGCCAGTGGTTACAGAGGGAGTGTGCAGGAAAGCAAGGAACTGAATATACATGTCTCTGAGAAATGCCCTCTTTACTGAAACATCCTCCTTCTTGTCAAGATGTTCCAGTCTTTACTGAATTGGTATCAGAGGTTTTATGCCAATAAAGCTTTTCTGTTCCAAAACCAAGCATAGCGTAAAACTTTGTTACTTACTGATGAATAAGACAGTGAACTATGTCAATGGCCCTGAGAATTCACAGCTCACTGTGCAAAACAACCAGAATTTGCAGCCGTGTATCGAAATACTTGATTGTATTCAGACATTTGCACAAGTCCAGGAGCTGTTTTCGCAGTTGGGCTCATCTCTGGCATTTCGCCACCTCATCACACAGGGTGCTCTGTGAGGGTTGCTACGTTCTGCTTATCAAAACAGGAAGGAAAAGATGTGATGCCAAAGAGGATGCAGGTCTATAGAAAGAATGAAAAATGAGATGCTGGCAGGAAGAGGGGGTGGTAAGCAATGGGGCTCGTTTGTCCGGTCTGATACTGATCCTGCTATCCTCAGCCTGGGTTCCCTTGCCAGATTAGAAGCACTGATCTTACCTTTTCCTCTTCAGCTGTTGTAAATCTCAGGGCTTGGAAACATTCTGCAGTGGTCTGCTTGGCTGGCTCCTCCTTTGCTGCCAGAGATGGCAGTTTCATTAATTCCCTGTACAATCTTAGTGGAATTTCAGCACAAAAAACAGGAATTCAGTTGTCATGCGGATTTTTTCTAGAAATGTCCTGAGACAGACATCAAATCAAAGCCACCTGTCTTCCTCTTGGGAACAGGAAGCTCTTCATCAGTTGAGTGAGTAAGAAGACCTACAGTTAGGCTGTGCTTCTAGGAGAGGCACTGGTTGTATCTGGTCCTGGGATTTGCCTTCCCTGCCGCACAGCAGTGATGTGTGAGTCGGCAGAGCAGCTTCACAAAGGTGACTGTAGCCCCTTGGGAGCGCGCTGCTTCCGGTGAACACACTTACTCTTGGTTTTGCTGCTTATATGACATGCTGAAAGATGCGAACCAGATATGGAATATGGGTTGTGGTGGCAGAGTGCTGGGGTGCCGGAGTGCCATGGTTGTGGCCTGGATGTAGGAGTGTGACCGCCACCAGCTTCCGAAAGCTGAGCTCAGTCTCACTGAACGAAGAATCAGTTGGCAATACGCAGAGCGTGGTACATTATGAAAGGAAACGTTGTGGTGTCCGATGTTTGCATTTCATTATTTCCTTCATGGATATTAGGCATGTAAACGGTCCATGGTATTTGGCAATCTGATGTTTAGGATTGTTTGGTTAGGGAATATCGTACTGGGCTGCTGTGTGAGTTCATGCTGTCTTGAGTCATAATTATTATTTGGGTTTACAGTGGTTACGCTGTAGTTTCTTTTTAACCTACAGAACAGTGCTCTATCAGAAATAAATTCCAAAGGAAAATCACTAGACTCAAAAATGGCTATTTTATCATGTTATGTAAGGTCTCATTTTAATTTTGGGGTATTTTTTAATTGTTAAATAATTAACCACCTGAGAGCGTGTCATACTTCCAAACGCATTTCTTTTCAAGTAAACCTCCTCTTTCTGTAGCATTGCAGGGTAATATCTATTTCATAGTCCTAAATAGGCTGCAACAGATTTCTTCTGATTACTTTTTAAGTCTTTGGGTTCATGTATTCTATTTTACATTAGCAGTGGCCTCTGACAAATTTGTCCATCCACTTCAGTAGTATTTTCCTTTGGAAACTGGCTCTTACTATCTTGATTTCAAGTTTGTTGAAAAAAGTGGGTGAGTTTTCCAATTATTTCCAGCCAAATAGATATCACACTCTTTGCAAGTAGAGAAATCTGTTTGAAGAATTCCAATTGCACTTAAAAAGGCAGAGCGCTTTGCTGCTGCTTGTTTTCTCAGGGTTGAAGCTAATAATAGTACATACCCAGGATTCTTTCTGTATTTTGCAGAAACATGTTATTAACAGCTCATCTTGTATGATGCTAATCATGTGTGCATCACAGGTGCTGCATAATCACCAGAAGTTTCATCGATCCTAAATACTTTGGAGATGATGTCATAAAATCATGAGTACACCCTGTGTTATTTGATGGAAAATGATCTGTCAGGTGGTGTTGTAACAGTATGTGTCACTTAACGGCAAGAATACCCAAATGATTCAACTCTGTAAAACATTTTTCCTTTTTTTTTAAATTAAGAATAACTTTTTTTACCATAAAGAAAATTTAAGGGAAATTAGTTGCAGTTTGGTGGTTTATTTTAGGAAAAAATGGGGGGTTTAATCTTGAAGATAAATGTTTTCTTTCAGGTGAGGTACTGGGTGGTAGGTGATAAGTCACTGCTGGGTTGCAGAGCGTGTTCTGTTCGGTTTGATGCCACACTTTACCAGGTTTCCTTGTCCAGGATGTACTGACTTCTCATAGACTAAGGAAAGACTGCCTTGTCATGGGGGATATGTAGTATATACTAGAAATTTGACCTGTAGAATAGAATGTGAGCGTAAGACTCCTTGAAATGTGCCATTTTATTGAAGTTCTCTTCAGATAAAGTGAAATTGCTAAACATGGAAACATTCCCCTCGGGAATGATAACTTCTCTTCAAGGCACCCCTGGAGGTGCAGTGGCCTCTTTTGAGTGAGACTCATGGGACAGCAGTGCCGTGTGTTTTGCACCATGTAAAGCCAGTGTGGGGCTGGATTCATCCCTTCTGCAAAGGGAGGGATGGATTTACCCGTGCTTAGCTGCACTCAGTGGAGCGCAGGTTGTGCTCTGGGTGTTTGGGGGTGCTGTGGCCCTGGCAGGATGGCGTGGGTTCTTCCCTTTCCCATGCTCAGGAAGGCATTGCTAACATCTGGCTGCAGTGACTCAGGGGTGTTTAAGACTCAGCAGGTGGAAGGTCTTTGCCATGCCAGTGGTACAGTATGTCTGGGAGCTCTGACAGAAATGGTGTGGATAATGGCAATTCACTCTCAGTTGAGGTTGGCCAGTTGTAAGCAGAGACTAAAACTTCTTTTAAATTGATTGGAATAATTGTGCACAGCAAAGGAGAGAGTGAATTCCTGAGGTAGAGGAAATCTTCAAGTGAAAAAATATAGGAAAATGATGCCCACAATTCTTTGAAAAAGCTGCCTACCCTGAGCGGGACTCAAGGTCATGTCTTGTGAGCGACTGTGAAGACTGTTGTAACTTGGACTGGAAAGCTGTTTTTGCTTCATGTACCGGTGTTTTGTTTGCTCTGCAGTTCAGGGGTGGTGGTAGAGATCACTGCATCACTGCAGACCTTTTTATCAGGTTCTCTCCAGGCAGGAGAAGGGGGAACAGTGCCAGGGTTTATGTACTGTCGTGGTGCAGCGTGACGAGCAAACTTGATGCATTGGCTGCAAAAAGCTTTCAAGACAGCATGGCTCGCAAACTTCGTAGTTGGTTTCCGCTCAACAAAATGTTTCCTAGAACTCTGGCGAGCAAATTCTTCATTTCTCAGGATACAGCCTGCATGCTAACCTTACCCGCATTAAAATGAGGTTTTGCCCTAATGCCCAGAATTAGGATGGTGTTCCACCTGAGCTGAACTGTTACAAGGCAGTTCCTTTTAACTGAATTGTTCTGTTCAAGTGGAATCCAAAACCTAATGTGAAAAGCAGCTACTCATTCCTTTCTTGCTTCATTGCTTTTCATCCTCCACGGTACCGTAACGCTGGCTGAGTGCTCCTTCTGCAGTCGAACTCTTGCAGACGGAACTGTTCTAAATATATTTTTCCGTTTTATTTGAGAAAGTAAATGCTACAAATAACTGAATAATTTAGTTCTTCTAAGCTGTTGTATAATATGTAGAGGCTGCAAATTGAATATATTTAAATAAAAAGGCTAGCCAACCTGGAAGGTGTTGTACTGGCACAAACCAGGAATGATTCTTCCTCTGAGAACTATTTTAAGTGGCTCCAACCCTTACTTTTTCCTTTGCAAGGGGAAGTCCAAATAGGATGTGATTTTGCAAAAAAAAAAAAAAACCAGTTTGTAATCTCTGGTGACTAAACTTGCCCGGGCTTCTTTTCCACGCCTCTTCCACTCACTTGACGTCATACTATTTTTGTCCCTTTCTAGCTCATTGACACCATTGCCTCAGAAATTGGAGAACTGAAACAGGAGATGGTACAGACAGATCTCACAGTGGAAGATGAATCTGCTGATTTGCGAAGGTGATTAAAATGTTTATTTTCATAGTTCCTGGAGGTCTACTGTGACAGGAATGTTTTCGTTGCGCTGTCTTCTTGGGTGGCTTATGTCCTTCCCCTTCTCTTCCCAGCAGCATAGGGGGTGTGGATAATCTTGCTCTTGAACCAAGGAATTTGCCTTTGTGCAGGAGTGCCCAGAGATCCAGTTTTCTGTGTATTTGCCTTAATATCTTCTGACAGCAACTGAGCTTCACTTCTACTTCCTGGTTAAAAACCTTGGATACTGATGCATGTCTAAAGGAGGAAACTTTATTCCCATTGTCTGTGGCAGAGCTTTGCCTTCACACTGTAAAGACAAAATGTGCATAGCCTCAAGTGGCTCTGTGAAGATTCAACGTACCATAATATATGATTGATTTGTGTTCCTGAGTTAGAAAGTAAAATATTGACTGTTATGAGCTAATATGTTATGTGAGATATGTGTTTAATTTATATATGAGTAACTTGCACATAAAAAAAATAAAGTAGGTGGGGCATTTCCTTAAGATGATTTGAGGTACATATTACAGGGCAGATAGAGTACAGTTCTCTTACAGTGTCAGAAAGGATACTTTCTTCATTTTGGTGCGCTCAACTAGTTAATTTGAATGATCATCAGCTAATTTTCAGTTAAGAAAAGGCTTATTGTATCTTTGAGAACACCATATGCATGAAAGGCTAAGATCTACTGGTAGAATCTTGGTGAAAGGACTTAGCTGGAAACAGTCAATTAAACTTCTGTATTTCATAGATCGTGGGGGTTTCTTCATTGATTTTTTAAATGGATTTTTAAGCTGAATTTGTTAATCTTGAGTGCAAAATGATAAAAATATGTAAGTAAAGCTAACATAAAAAAGTGAATAATGCAATTTCCAGGACTACCTAGTTGAAGTAAATTTCATATTGACATAATAGCCACCAAAAAAACCCCCAAACATTCTTTTCTGTCACCTTGAGATAATAAATGGAAAATATGAAATCTAAATAAGTTAGCAAATGTCAAATTTTCTATGACTATGTAATTCTGCACTGTGTGCTTCTATGTAAGGAAGACTCTGTATCAAAGTTTCATAATTTAGTTGCACCTAGTTGTGTTTATATAGAGCTACAGAGCAAGATTTTCCAGAGCTCTTGTTTAAACTAAACACTTCACAAGGCTGTGTTTAGTCATAACTTTATTTCTTTGTAGTTAATTTAAAACTTGGTAATTAATGTAGTTTGCTCTTGTTATTGTGTGTTCTGCTGTTCAGAAGCTGGTCTCTTGATACGACCTTTGGATTCTCATCCAGAGAAATGTGAGCTAAATATTTTCAAACTCGTTTTCTCACCTTACCAGGTGCATTATCCACAGACGCACAAGGCACTTTTAGAAAGGCAGCAGTTGCGAGAGTTCTTGACTGAGTTCAAAAAAATAACTGCACAAAATTGTGTGCCTGCAACTTTAGTGTTGTGGTGTGTTTTTTTTGCGGTTATGTGGCAACTTTCAGATTTATACTCCTCCCCACAGTTCTGTTTTGGGCTTATCTCCCCTTTTAACATATATGGCCCAAGTAATAATGAGAATGATTCAAGGGTCCACAACTTTGGCTTGTAAGCATGTAAATGCCAGACAACAAAAATGATTTGCAGAACTGTGTTTCAAGGGGGATGCTCAGACTGTGTTTCAATATTCCATGTGTTCGATGCCAGGACTTTTTCCCTGCGCAAACATTTATCTCCATAGTGCACGTGAACAGAGTTGTCAAAAAAGGGCACTCACGGGACTGGTTTCTGTCCCATGCAGTGCTGGTGACCTTTAAAAGAGTAACAAGAGAGCTTCTGCATGCAGTGGCAGCCTGGGAGCACGTGTGGTTTGACAGGTGGCACCTGACTGACCATTTAGGAGGCTCTGGGTCTCCCTCAGGGGCCCTGGCCCACAGGACCCCTGCGTGTCTGTTCTTTTGAGTGTCCGTGACGGGACAGCCCTGGCTGCCATCTCTCCATAGGGAAGGCTGTAAAGCTCCAGGTTCCCTGGGGCATTTGATGCCTGTGAGGTGGTTCAGGGATGCTTTGGTGGTGGTGGCAGCTGCAGCAGCTTATTCCCTTCCTGCTCTGTTCCTGTGACAGAAGGAAGGGCAGAGCTTTGCTCTTTCCCTCGTGTCTTGCACTGCACAGCCCTCATGCCTGTGTCCTTTACACAGCAGTTACTACACTAGAGTCCTCTCCTGTGCCTTGCGCAGTGAGTTGCTTGTGTTATTGTAGACAGGTAGGCAAGTATCCAATAACCTTTTGCCCATCATCTTTTAGCTGTGATGGGATGCAGGAGGAAATGACAGGCTGGCTGCTGAAGAGGGGAGATAATGTTCAGCATAGGCTTTAGCCCTTTTTCCCCCTACCCCAGTCGATGGTCAGTATGACTGTGTAGACCAGACTGGTGTGATTAAGACCTGTTAGACTGCAGAATTTACAGAAACCCAGGCCCTTTAGCAGTGGGTAGTCAAACTGAATTGACTCTGGGGTGGTTAACTTTGGTGGGACTGGAGCAAGACTCACATCATGAGCGAAAATCATCCTGGTTACAGGCTTCAACCTTTTCCTTGTCTTTTTTACTGTGAGCTAAGTCTAATCAGGATGCAGCACAGCACTGTTTATCTTGGCACTTACCTCTGTTTACTTTCCACATGATTGTGGGTTTTCTCAAGTCTAAGGAAACTTGCGTGAATCGTGTGTTTTCTTCAATTCATTGTGAGTTGTGTTGAAACTCCTTTCCCACTGAAGAGGAATCAGTGTAGCATCCCTGCATCAAAGCAGACCATCTGTGATTTGTGTTTTGAGTTTAGTGTGACCTAGTCAGATTGTCTTTTATCAAGAGTCTCTCTAAAAAAACACCAAACAAATAACACAAACCAAACAACCAACCTTCCCCCAAGCCAAAAATAAACCAGGAGAGAAATTTAGTTGTTGCATAATATACAGCATATTTTGCTAGCATTTAGGTTACAGCAACTTCTTATTCTGTACACTTGAATTAATCAGTGGATCATGAGGAATTCAAATGGTTGTTCTTTCAATGCAGTTGTTTCCAAAGTAATTACACACACATCCCACTCTCACGGTCTAAGACAAGACAGATTACAAAAACTCCCATGTGTCAGGGTTTGACTGTATGTCTAATGCCCAGATCATTAATTAAAAAGAATTTAAGAATAAAAGCCAAACTGGGAACATGATGCTCGGGAGTGCTAGGCCGCTGTAATAGACTGTCAGAACAGACCAGTGGGCTTTTGACTGCGCTTGCTCCTGGACCTGGGGAAGCGACTGCTTGTAGGTGGTATGTGGTTTGTCACATGTGGTTTTTCTGAGCTATGCTCTTTCTAGAGTTCACCAGGTCTGATCTTTCTCTCTTCCTCCTTCTTTTTTATTTGGGAATAGGAAGTAATTTTTGTTAAGTGTTGCTTGTTCCTGTTTACCACCCCGCAGTAACTTAGTAGTGATGATCTAGCTGAGTTGCATCAGGGTTGTTTGAACCATTAGTGTTTAGGAGTGGCAGAAATTCTTTTCATGATCAGATACCCATAATCTTAGGCTTATTTCTTGAGGGGGCAGAAGCAACTGCAACAAGGAAGGTGTCTGTGTATCTAAGTCAGTTTCCTCCTTGGGTCTCGGCATGTGGAGGGGATTGTGCATGTAACTACCTGGGGGTTCCAAAAACCTGACAGCTCCCTATTCAGATTAATCTTCTGATTTATAATGGTTTAGGGGGTGTGTGGGAGCACTGAACCAGTCATACCAAGTGGGAACATTGTGCCCCTACATATTTGTGAAAACACTTGCCAGCTTTAGGTGGTTTTGTGATAGCAAGCAGTGCCAGGCATTCTAGGTTATACCAGTTTGCATCGTCTTTTGCATGTGCTGTAGCTTTCTTCAGTAGGCAAAAAACTTTACCCTCTTGGACATATTCCCCCTGCAGCATGTGTCGTTTTCACCTCCTGACCAAGGAATGGAAATCATTTATATCCAGTGAAGCTTGCAGCCAGTGTTGGTGCGTAACTCGCACTTCGCCACAGCTCCCCTTAGTTTGTGAAGTGGCTAACTGGCACCGAGGGTGAGTGGAACGTTTCTGAGCAATATTTACTGGAGACACAGCTCATGAAAACACTGTTGTGGTTGATGATTTGACTTTTGTGGAGATTCATGCGTTAGGACACTAGGTTCTTATTGAAAGGGCAGCCCAGGATTCCTGCTGGGACAGTTTCAGAGCCCTGTCATGGCTGATGTAAGCAGTACTTCCCTTCTGCATACAAGGTGTTTCTGTGTATTTTGTGCCCCTTGAAGGCGTATTGGCAGTTCCTAAAAGCTTCTGACTCTTGTGGGCTGGGGAAGATCATTGCATTTTAGACTCCTTGTAAATCTGGACAGCATCACGCCATAAAAAAGCAAACAGAAAGAGGACAAAAGAAAGGGAGGCACAGGCTGGTGGTGGTAATTGATCCAGGTAATGAAAAGCCAAAGGATTGTGCCCGTTCTCATCTGATAATACAGTGAAAGTTCTCTATCACATTTACTTTCCTTTCTAGCCCTATCCAGAGATGCTGCAAGTTGCTGACCAAAGCTAGAAGAAAACAGTTTGGTGGTTTGGGTTTTTTTCTTGTTTAGTTGGTAGGGTTTAATTTGGTTTGTTTTCTTTGGTATGGTTTTTTTTGGGGGGGGAGTGGGCTTTTTGTTTGTTTCTTTCTAAGTATTCAGTGTTCCTGTGCTTTTTAACTCTGTACCCACTTTTGCTGGGTACAGCAGCTGGCATAATGCACATGGTAAATGCTGTCAGTGATGCTAAGGCCTGTTGAAAGCACGAGCTTAAGAAGAGCTGCAAACAACCTGCAGTGGGGAAGTGGAGCTGCATTGCCCTCTGCTGCGCAGGGCCTCTTCTGCTCTCAGAAAATGTCTGTAGGGACCACACATTCCCTCTGCCTGACATCTCAGGGAGTCACATTCGGGCTTGCAGGCTTTTTGTCCATTTCTAAATATTGTCATCAAGAAACTGTTACCAGAGTAACTGTTCTGTAGTGATTTCTAGCACTGGGAGAATCACAGGATAGATGTACTTCTAGCTCAAAAATGAGGAATCTGAACCAGCAACACACATGCAGTTTTATTGACTGTACTGTGTTACATGGATGATGATGAAGCTTTGCATGATAAAAGGAGTTCTCAAAGTTCTGTTTATTTGGATTTTTAATAACAAGTGTCTGTAGCCTTGAAGAAATGTACTTCATTACTGAATGTAGCAGTAACTTTAGATGCCCTGCTGCAAACAAATTTTAACCTGTAGCTTAGCCTTTATTTCTTATGGGATCAATCCAGAGCCAAAGGAATTAGGAGCATAAATAAAATTCCTTATTTGCTTCTGGGAAGTATATTTATAAAATGTGAGGTAGGGACCTTTCATGGCAAAATGGCAGAATGTAAATATTTACAAATGTTAGCACCAAGACCATAAAAAGTAACTACCTCCTACAATGATTTCTTAATGAAGCTGTGCCTTAGAGAGGGTTATTTGGGGGATTTAACATTTTTCTTGTCTCTTTCTTGTCTTACTCATGTCTTTCTTGCCTCCTCTCACTCTTTCTTTTCTCCTGACTGTGGTCTCTGACCACTCTTTAGCAGAGGGGAACAAAGTTGGATATGCAGCTGCGAAGGCAACAGAGCTGCTGGAGCAGAGACAATAGCCTGGGGATATGATGAAGTGATGCTGTTTTGTGGGCTTCTGTTGTGAAAATAATCCCTCCAAATGAATGGACTAAGTTCTTGTGTCTGGTGCAACGATCACCAACAGGCAGTGAGTGCCTGCACTGGCAGAGGATTGAACAGATTTTTCTGTCAGGCATGATAGAGGAGGATTTCTGTAGGTGGCAGCATTTGCAATCGATGTGGGAATAAAAGTGTCTGAACTGCATAAATGCCCTTAAAGAGAAGTTTTTCCAAACGTTAGCATAGCAAAGAAGGTGACTGCAATGTTCAGTCAATCACACGTGTGCATACAGCTGTATCTGAAGTGATTGCTGAATTTCTGCAACCTCACAGAAGAATGCTAAGGCTTATCTTAAAGTTGGCTTTGAATTGAGAACCTATAAAGAGAATTTTTGTGTATCTAAATATAAGAACTCTGAGTAGGAGAAATATCGGTCTAGAGTGCCAGGAGTGCCATTAGCTTTGCAATAATTCTGTTTGCTGAACTGAATGATTGTTCATAGAAGGTTAGCATATCTAATTTCTCTTTTTTTTTTTAATTTTCCACAGTCTAATAAAGGACATGGATAATGTCTCTCCTGACAAAAAAGATGTAAAAAGCTGCCCCCGGGACTCTGGTTATGACAGCCTATCCAACAAGCTGAGCATATTGGACAAACTCCTCCATACTCACCCTGTGTGGCTGCAGCTCGGTCTGAATGATGCTGAAGCCATGGAAATTCTTCAGGCCCAGCCTCCTGGGGTAAGAGGTTACACTTCAATTTTTTTTTTGGGGGGGGGGGGAAGATTAATCCAAACCCTAAACAAAACCCCAAAAAACAAACCTTGGGATTCGTTGTGTGTCCAGCTGGAGAGCTCAGAGAAGAACATAGTGGACTCAGTGTCATGCCTCTGTTATACAAGGAGGAGGTGCTTTCTCTAAGTGTGCTGCTGCCATGTTACACTATGGACCTGGTACAGCATCGAGCAACTGAAATTCTGTTATGTTTTACATAGATCAGATATCATGAGGTTGTTCTGCTTCCTTTTGTCTGTGATCTGTCTCTGTAACAGCATCTGTGATGAAGCTGAAACCATGTCCTTCTGCCTTCTCCACAACAGATATTTCTGGTTAGAAAATCTGCAAGACTGCAGAAGAAAGTCATCTCTTTGCGTCTGCCCAGTGACTGTGGGTCCTGCCTGAAAGAATTTGCCATAAAAGAAAGTACATACAGTAAGTTATGAGTTACATACTTTTCAGCTGTTTGTTACATACTTTTCCCTGTATGATGCAGGATCACTTGCAGTGGTGAAACACACAACAGAAGACACCCAAAGTCAGGCAAATAATGTCATGGGCTGCCTACAGTGCTGCCTGAGGTGGCTCTGTGAGTGGGTGGGGCATGCCCTAGATGAGGGAAGATACATAGAGACACTTAAGTCTGTGCTGGAACTGGAATGTTTCCATTGTATACCTTGCTGAATCCAGGATTCACTGATTTTTATGGGTAGTTAATCCTCTGTAGAAACTTACATATCTTCTGTAGAAACACAGTCTATAATCCTGTCTGCTGTCAGTGAAATGTACTTGCGTTTCCTTGTATTCAGGGGACTATTCTTGGATGCAGCTTTGTCATGAGCTCTCTATATGTACAAAATTTGGGTGTGGGGTGGGTTTTTTGTTTTGTTTTGTTGTTTGCTTGCTTTCTTTTTAATGTAATGTTTCCAAAGAGTTAAAATCCATCTAGCTGTTTCTGTTGCAAGATCAATGTTTCTCTTTTTTGATTCCATCTATATATGCCTTTTTTGTGGAAATGAGTAAATTTTATCACTCCACATGGTTTTGAACCAACAGTGCCCTCATATCTTTAGAGGGAAGGTGTGAAAAATATGTTTGAGATTTAGGAATGAAAAAAGGAAGCTGCAGCTGGTGAGCGTATGTGGTGCAGAAACTGCAAGTGGAACAAGTGTTTCATTTAAACAAGAAAGTGAAAACTGGAGAAAACTGGCAACAATTTCAGTTAAACTTCCCTGAAACAGAGGGTCTGTAGTTCCATTTCTATTAGTAAACTGACAAAATTTTATTTGAGTTTTTCCTTTTTCATCTCTCCCTTCCCTTCTCCCAGCAATAGTAGTTCTGTGTATCTGGTTTTGGTTCCAGCTAGAAGCAAGATGAGCAAAGAGAAGAGAAAGTTTTCCACATTAGTTGATCCAAGTGTGGTCTAAGGCTGTGTTTGTAGGCTTGTGATACTAATGAATTCCCTCTCTCCCATCCAAAAAACGAAAAAATAATATATTGTCATTTATGAATGAAATTCTTCCACAAGGGGGAGGTATCTACTGAAAGTTTTACTTACCCATCACAGCTGAGTTTTAGCTGTAGATGGGGATATGAACACATGCCTTCTCTGATCCCACTCCCAGTTTCCCAGTGTGCTTACTGTCTGCATTGTTAGCATCTCTCTTAAAGAAATCCGTTTTTCTGGACACTTAAATGATCAGGTTGACCTGTACTTTGGTGTAAAAGTTGGAGAAAAGGTTGGCACCTGGCCTAAATTTTCCTCTGGTTCCCGAGCAGACTTTATAGGCAGTAACACTAGAACCTTGGTGTGGAGGAGCTGGCTTTACAGCCAGGAGTACTGACCAAATTCTGTGTTTGCTGCTCACTGAGAGGTCTTGCTGAGGTATCCAAAGTGGCTGCATGGCTTCTGACTGTCCCCGCCAAGCCTGGGGGTCACACTTCATCTGTTTCACAGGAATTAGAGCATGTGCTTGGAATGCAAAAGCAAACTGTCCACAAAGATTATCAGTATATTCCTGAAAATGCCTTCAGCAGAAACATGTGCTCTTCCACGGAGTTGTTTTTTTCTTAACCAAACAGTAGCTAGTTTAATGGGGAAAACTTATTAACTTTATGCAAAAATATGAAATATGTTTCATTTAACTTTTCTAAGAAACGGTGAATTCATGTGTGATTCTCTCTCTCTTGTAACTTTCTTTGCAGCATTTTCCTTGGAGGGGTCTGGTATAAGTTTTGCTGATTTATTCAGACTCATTGCTTTCTACTGTATTAGCAGGTAAGATGGTGTTATGTTCTCAGTTATGTCTGCTAGACTTTCTTGAAAAAGAGAGAGTCTCAACGACTTGGTTCAGCTTGACATTTATGTTGCCAATTACAAATATCCCTGGGTAGTCTTAGAAGGTGATGAAAGAAATAAGAGGTGAGACTTGGAAGCAAGTGTCTGTGTCTTACTTTGTACTGATTATTGGGAGGCTTCTGTCGTGTTACCCACCCAGGTGTCAGGTGATGCCAAGTTGAACTTTATCTGGTACCTTGTAATACTTTCATAAGTGCTCTGTAACTCGTTTAATAGCAACCATAAACTAACTTGCAATGGCATTTTCTTGGAATTCCTATTTAAAAGAGTTTTTGGAGCATAATGGAAAAATGCCAGATCACACTGTAGAGTATGACAACTGAGACATGTCAATTTGAATTGGGAACAACCAAAATGGCCTCATCAGCTTTCCAGTTTATGATTGCCAAACTTGTTTTCCAGGTAGTACGAAGAGAAAAAATAGCCAGTTTTTGTGAGGAGTCAGGGCTTACCTATCTTTGAATTGAGACCACAGTGATGATCTAGGCTCTAGATTTTCTGTGGTACAGTGTTGAGTGTGTTTTCAAATATGCTTGATTTGAGTTTGAGTGGTGTTCTGAGATCCTGTTTTTCCAACAAGGTAATGTACAACATGGAGAATATTTACGTGATAAATACTCGCTGTCTGTGCTACAGCAGATGGTTGGCTTGTTCACAGCCTTAAAACCAAAATTTATGCTGAAACTAGTTGTATGTAGGAATCCTGTGGTCCATTTGTTCTCATTTTTTCTTAATTCCGTAGGTACTTCTGCTACAGGTTTTGCAGTTTAGTCTGCACCACTTGAAGGTGCATTGGTACCAATTGGGTAGGCAAGAGGTGTAGTATTGGTTGATGGTAGTGACTGTACAATGTACATATGGTTAAGTGGTTTTGTCCCTTAAAATCTCTATCATCTAAAAGCCTTTTAGACTGGTTTTGGCTTATGTTGTTCTTCATGGATCTCCCTTTGACAACATCCACTGAACATCTAGTATGCAGTGAAGTGAAGCCACATATGAGAATAAATTACAAAAACTTTCTTAAATGAAATATGTTTTCAACCTAGAACAGAATAGCACCAAAGCATCCTAGCTTAGAAATTTTTAGAGTAGCTGCACAACTACTCATTTAAAGTTTTATTCTGAAAACTGGAATTTACCTTGGAGGGCAGTCAACTGCATATTCAGAAAATAAACTTTGTTGGAATGTTAAGGGCTTTTGCATCTCACTGATATGCTTGTAAAAGACCAGGTGTAAAAGCTTCTGTTGGAAAGACAGAAAATACTGAATGGCTCTGTGGAAACCCTGGCAAGAGCCCTGGGTACTTGACTGTCATTTGCATTTCAAAGCACTCTCCAGGGCCTTGGTAATGTTTTAACCGTCCTGTGTGTTTAAGGCTTTTGATGCCTGCCACAGCTCCAGAAGAAAATAATCAGAAATTATCCCCTGCCACTGTTGAAAACAAATGCTATTGAAACTGTGGGCATTGTTGTGAAAACGATAATCGTTTTTCTCTTTGACAACAGGGATGTCCTTCCATTCACACTGAAGTTGCCTCATGCAGTTGCTGCAGCAAAGACAGAAGCTGAACTTGAAGACATTGCTCAGCTTGGACTGAGTAAGTAGTTCTTTACATAGATGTAATTCCCTGTAGCAATCCTGTAAGCTTGAAAACATAATCTGTATCAGTAAGTAGTTCATATTGGTTAGTGATGTTACAGATTTCACGTAGAAAAGAACCTTCTCTTATTTGGAAAGACCAAGCCTTGTTCTGGTCAAATAGTGGTGCTCTTCCTTACTTCTGTGCCTTCTGTGGTATTTTTGTTAGTGCTGTTTCCTTCTTCCTTCTTCTTTTCCCTCTCTGGGCAAAGCAAATCTTGCAGTTCCCAGACAGAGGTTTGATGTAGCTTCTGCTCAAAAACCTACTGTTGGCTATGGGCTCACTGGTTTGATACTTTACTGGAGCTGCGAGGACAGTGTAGGAACTGGGGGCCCCTGTTAGTAAAACTTCTGTTCAGATTGATGTTCAATTTAAATGGTGACTTTGGAGATCAGTGGCTCATTGAAATGGCATATTAAGAAAAGCAGTGTACACCTGCAGAATGTATCCATGTGCATGACAGAAAATGTTTAAAATAACAAAAGACACTGCAAGGACACGTCCTTGCGTCACTTGACTGCTGCAACCAAGTACAGGCTCATTTGAAGCATTCCTTGAGCTCGAAGGAGATGCAAAGCCTGATGGGATTTGAAACTTGGGCACCACCCAGATGAATCATTGAGCAACTCCTGCAAAGTGCTGAATAGCCTCATTTCCTTCTCCAGGAAGGGGGAAGGTTGACTGTCAGCAGTCTTTGTCCCAGTAGATGTTTTTAATCATCATGGATTTTGAAATGGATCCTCTCTAAATTAGTGTTAGCATGAGGCTCTCTAGAACTGTTTGGTGGGGCTTCACAGCAAAGCCATGCACACTGAGATGTATTGCACTGCTTTGCATTTTGATTTACTGCAGTAGCAATGCAATTAAGGTATTTGTTTTAGAGAGGAGAGAAATTACTTCTGCACTGCTGATCTGCGAGTTTAGGTAATTAGATGCAAGTATGGGTTATCATGGGAGTAGAGGTAAATAGGGTACTGTTGAGGTCAGTGTTTAGATGGAAAAAAGAAAATAAAAGGTCTGACTGGGATACACTGTGATGAAGACAGTCTCCCAGTGACACATGGAAGCCTTAAAGTAACATTAGGTGAGTTTTTCCGGAGGGGATAGTAATGGTGGTATTGATCAAGTTCTCCAGACTAAGCACACTGTCTTTGTTCTTCGGTACTCCAGACCACTGTGACCGACTGGCTGCAGAATTAGTCTTGCTCTTAATCAGTTTCTGCATTGTGTGTGGTTTTTTTAGCCTAATACATTTGAAAGCTGAGGAGGAGATTGATGGATCAGTGTCTGTATGGTTGCTGTATCTGGGATCAATTATCTAATATACACCAGATTAAGACCACAGTTTCTGTGAGCAAAAACCAGGCAACAAAGTTGAGATTTTGATGGAGTTTTAGGTGTCCACGTGTAAAAGAGCACACCAGAAAGTCAGCCCTTCAGTGCTGTGGACTCTCAACAGCCCTTCCTGTTAAATGTGAGTTTTCCTTAAGCAACACATAGGCACAAAACACAGAGGTTTGTTGTGAACACAGAGGTTTGTATCTCCTGTCAGAGCTCTGTTGTGCAGTAGGCTCAGAGGGAGAGCTGCACAAGACAGGTCAACAAACCACATCAGGAAGAACTAGTGGTAAAGATTTCAAGTCTGTTGCCAACCTGTAAGATTTCATGTGCTGAACATAAGATTGCTCTCTGGGCCTCTCTTGTGTTTCACCTGCAGCAGTGCTTACATCACGTGTGTTTACAGCAGCCCACATGCCAGGCACACTGGTCAGTCTGCTGAGAGATCTGCGGGCAGGATGTGAAGTCATGAAGCTGGGAAAACCAGCAACATTGCATGACTCTGTAGAGAAACATGCCTGTGCCTGTATACCTCTCTGGCAGTGGCCTGTCACCATGGGCCATTTCCTGTCTTCTGCCCTGGAGGCAAGACATGGACCTGTTGTGGATGCTTGGCATTCATGAACTTGGGCCCAGGTGTCATTGCTCAGTTGCCTCACATGAGGTATCTTGACACTACAGGGAAAAGGGACCACGCCAAGATTGGCAGATTTCAGCAAAATCTCCCTCCACTGGTGTTCCTACCTTATTTCAGCATGATTGCTGTCCTCAAAGGCAATGCTCTTTACCACTGGCTCAGTTGCACAAACATGCAGATACTCTGGTGGTGCGGAGGCTGCACTAAAACTTGCTGATTTAGAATAGGTTTTCCATGCTGCTGGAGTGGGGCTGCACCTTGGGTCTATTTATGGGCTGTTGAGTGTCTAAAACCTTGAGCAAACTGTCCCCCTGGCAAAGGCAGGGCTACAGGCCAGTGCTCTTAGACACCTGAGAACTTGGTCTGCACAGCTAAAGGTGATGTGTGCATCCACCACAGCAAAATGTGAGCTGTCTTTTCACGTGTTTTCATTGGTTCACCATGAAGAAAAACCAACCGAGATTTTTGTTGAGTTGCTGAATGTGGCCTTCAGCTGTTGTAAATCAGTTAAACTGTTGTCTTTAATAACGTGAGCTTATTAATATCAACTGAGAATCTTACCTTATTTCTCCTGGGTGAGATGCTAGTAAGTAGTTTATGTTCATTTTGGTCTCAAGCTGGTAAGAAGTACTCTGTTACAGTCTCCATTCCTTTCTTTGATTCTCAGTTTAATCTTAAGCTTCGTTCAGTGGGCCACTTGGAAGCTATGCATTGGTCATGGTATTTATAAATGAGTAATAGCAGTCCCAGGAGTGTAGGATGCAGTTGTGTCTGGTGGTGCTTTAAGAGGTTCACTTGGAATTTTCCCCCCTCCTTGAATTAATAAAAGCTTGCCTAAATTTCTTAATACTTTAAACTGGTATTGTTGAGCTGAATGTTTTCAAAGCATCTGCATGCTGTTTTGCATTCTTACGTTAATGCAACGATGATTTTCAGACTTTTGGAGCTCCCTGGCTAACAGCAACCCCCTGGATCCTTCACCTCCCTGTAGGCCTGTGCCTTCGGACAGCGCTTGTAAAGACTCGCATCAGCTCTGCCTTATAAATGGAGTGCATTCTATACGAACCAGAACGCCCTCAGAGCTGGAGTGCAGCCAGACCAACGGAGCGCTGTGTTTCATTAATCCCCTCTTTTTAAAAGTGCACAGCCAGGATGTCAGTGGAAGTCTGAAAAGGCAGAGCCCGAGAACTCAAGACGTGAATGGCACAGCAAGGCCTCGCTCCCCCCCGCCCCGGCCGCCACCTCCTGCTATTAATAGCACCCTCATGAGCCCGCAGCTTTCCAGGACTATAAAGCAGGCAAGCATGCCAGAAACAGTCAACCATAAGAAAGAGAGAGGCTCGGATTTGTTGCAGAGCAAGCCAGCCCCGATTCCGCCTCCTCGGCTGAAGAAGCAGGCTGCTTGCTCCGAGGTGGAAGGGGGGCAAAAGACGGCGGCGGCCGCTCGGCCTGGCTTGGTGCGTGTGCCCGAAGCAGCGGGGGTTCCAGGTGAAACCCTGCCCGAGGCGGCTCCAGCAGCTTCCAAAAAGACGACAGCTACCACCTCTGAGTCACACATACCGTGGAATGGAGGCAGGCAGAGACTGAGCGACATGAGCATTTCCACCTCCTCGTCTGACTCGCTGGACTTTGATCGGAGCATGCCGCTCTTCGGCTATGAGGGGGACACTAACAGCAGCCTGGAGGATTTTGAGGGGGAAAGTGACCAGGAGAGCATGGCACCCCCTTTGAAGCCCAAGAAGAAAAGAAGCAGTTCATTTGTTCTCCCCAAGATTGTGAAATCTCAGCTGCGGAAAGTCAGTGGAGTTTTCAGTTCCTTCATGACCCCAGAAAAGAGGATGATTAAGAAAATTGCAGAGATGTCCCGGGACAAACGCACTTATTTTGGATGCTTAGTACAGGACTATGTCAGCTTTCTCCAAGAAAACAAGGAGTGCCATGTTTCGAGTACTGATATGCTGCAAACAATTCGTCAGTTCATGACCCAAGTCAAGAACTACTTGTCCCAAAGCTCCGAACTTGATCCCCCAATCGAATCACTGATTCCCGAGGACCAAATAGGTAAGAAACACTGTCCTGTGTTTTGTGGGAAGGTGAAAATGTGTAATCTGTGTTTACAGTGGTAGTCTTTGTCCGGTTCGGAAAGGTGCGGCTGACTTTGCCAGTAGAGTTTGAGCCACTGAGTATTTGAGTCGTAAAACAACATCCCCGCCCCAAATCACCCTGTCAGCTTGGAAGAACTATGCTATGAAGTTGTTAATAAAAATTTTTCCTTAAAATAGGTGTAACCTGTACTTTTTACCTGTGATTTTTACTACTTTAGCTGCTATACTGTTATCAGTACAGAATCCTTTATTTACTGGCACACATGTATTTTTCCCTAAATTGGGCTGAAATAGTTCTCAGTGCTTGGTCCAAAACTCCTAATTTTAAGCATATAGATTTTAGCTAGAACTAGAATTTATTCAAAACCACTGACATCTAAGAGCAGAGAGACTTTTTGTAACAACTTACTTTTTAAATAAATCTCAGTCTTTGAAAAATTCCTAATCACTACTGGCAAAGGTGCACTGTCCCTACACTTGAAACTAAACAAAAAGATATATTAAGAGTTTTAAAAAGCAAACAAATGTGTGCAAGACGGAAAAGGAGCTACTAATCTCTAGTTTTATTTACTTCTCTGTTATATGTACGTGTTTGTAAATGATTGCAGCTGAACTATATGCTTGAATATGTTTTAACAACACAGAGAGGCTTGTGTATCCACAAAAGTGAAATCGTTGTTGCATAAAATCTCACTGCCTCTCTCTTGCAGAGTCTGAGCAGTATTTGTAAAAGAGCCTGTAAGCCACATTTAGGAACTAAACATCCCTCAGGGCAGAATAGTTTCCTTGTGAGCTCACTTCAGTCCTAATTTGCTTGTTTTTCTCCATACCCCAGAGTCCCAACAGTTGGCCCAGTGCAAAATTGGCAGATACTTTTTTCTCTGAGACTAGAGGGTAATTTTATGTTGACATTCTGTCTGTCCTTGGTCAAGAGGAAGTATTCTCGCGTAACCTCAATTTCATTTACACAAAGTCAAGCAAAAGTCACAAGGACTGCTAAAGCAAGCACAAAAATGTGAAGAATGTCCTTGAAATCAAAATTCAGAGACATGTAATGTTCTCACTGTAATATTAAAAACTTACTACTGGGGTGTTACATGAAGAAAAAGCACCAAATTGAGCAGGGGATGCAGGCGCATTTTCACCCACATTTCTGCAGACTACTGGATATTTGACAAAGTAATAGAGATCTACTTTGTAATTCTGGGAAAGTTTAGTTTATTGTGTACTTCTAATTTCAAGGGTGTGGTTTAATCAGACTGTGGGTCTCCCGAGACTGGAAATATGTTATCTGCTTTTAAATGTTTCAGTCCTTTGGAATAGCTTAAGCTGCGAAATATAATAACTAAACTACACTGGTTTTCTTCGGCAACAGAAAGTCTGGCTTTGATCATGTGACTAAACGCTATTAATTTATAAAATGGGATAGTTGAAAAAAGGAATCATCTACTGCCCGTGGTTCAAGCCTGCAAACAACTGCAGTGGATCAGGAGCATCAGATGTTGCTGATGTAAGCAGATAACTATGTGACAGCAACATTTAGTCATCCCTGTAGAGAACTTTTTGTGAAGTAGTCTTGCCTGTTGTCCATAGTTTTGCTTGAATATTTCAGTATGGAATTGCAGCCCAAATTTTAACTTTATGAGTTGTTGTTTATCCTCTCTTGTCAGTGCACACTTTGGTGGTGCAGCCTAGCACTAGATGTGTGCTCCGGAGATAATACTCCTCCTTTTTGAGTCAGCCAGGTTTTACCTTAGCACACTCTTTGTCTCCTGAATTTCAGTAGGTTTAGTGAAGTCGTCGGTGTTTGGAACTTTCTCCCACATTTCTGTAATGGTCTTTGTGATTTTGTAGCTCTTCTCGTAGAATGGCATCACGGACTCTTGCAAGCGAAAGACTTCTGTGGGAAATCTTTTAAGTTTCCCAGATAGGGGTCGCATCAAATTGTTAAACTTCGGCAAAATCATTGAGATAATATGCATCAGGGTTTCTATTTAGTCCTGACAGATGCCTCCTAATCTTAGCACTGTAGGTTGTTAACCGTTCCTGAAGCAATGGGATTCCCCATGTTGGAACAGGATCAAGAGTAAGGCACATGGCTGTTATTTATAGATGAATGAAATGTGGGTTTTTTTTAAAGACATCCACACCTCGTTTGTATCCACAGAATAAAGACCTAGACTGGTCAGAGGAGGCCCTGATAGTCCACAGCTGCTTGATCAGCATATGTTAGGGAGTTTTAGTTTGTCTTTCCTCTTTTCCTGGCGTTGAGCAGAAAGGAGTCAAGTTGACTGTTGTCACTTCGCCAGGTGGGATCTAACATCTGAACAGCTTCAGTCTCAGTGCCTGAATTTGGGCCTGGGTTGAGAAATGACTGGTTTAAATAATTTGGCAATAAGGTATTAACTGATCATATGGAAATGTGCCTAAACAATACAGGCTGTTACTTGTTATGGTATTTCTAATATGTAACAGATACATAAATGCTGAATGTTAAAAGAAGCTTGGAGAGAAGGAGTTGGCCCCATACTGGCAGGCCATGCTGTGTCACAGGGGCTTGGGTCTGTATGGAGGAGTCACAGGCAGACAGAGCTAGAAGTACTAAACACACTAAAGCCCAGGGCTGACCCCCAGGGTAGCTCTTTTCAAATATCAGCCATTGATAATGGAGCTCTCGGTGCACTGTTTTATACAGTGTTAAAGTCAATGAGCAGAGACAGAGGATTAGGTTCTACTGCTTTCATAGAAGACAGGTATTTACCACACTGCCGTAGCATGATTTTCAGTTAACCCACAGCTGTTTAAAGCAAAACAAGCCTAGCACAGATATCTGTGTGATTCTTTGATGTGCTTTAGGTAGGTAAAATGAGAGGAGGCTTACTTTTTGTGCCTGATTGCTCAGCTTCTGCTACCACTGCCTATACATTGCCCACCTCAGTCCTACCTCTTTTCAGGGTTGTGCAGATTACAAAGTAACGTAGGTTGTGTGAGGTCTTACTTTCAAGTCTTGCTCCTTCAAAGGAGATACCCTTATCTGCACCATGGACTAGGCCTGTGACACTGTGGGCACCCACCAGGAAATAGATACTTGGCCATCCTGACATGAGTTATCCTGAAATAGATCTGTATCGGTCATAGCAGTCTGTGAATTTAAAAGATATTAGGAAAATCCAGAACAAATCAAATGCAGTGTAGTCAGGTGTCTTACACATACATGGTGTGGTATTCCAAAGCAACATCCTGCTTTCAGCTCCGAGGCAATGTTATTGTGCAGGACTGTGCCTTTCTGTGGTGGTCCTCAGCCTTGCTCAGTCTCTTACTGACCCCTGCTTTTCCTGATGAGTGGTTTGGCCATCCAAGGTGATAAACAGGGCTTGTGTGTAAAACAGAGCCTGGAATCTGACAGGTAATCTCAGTGGACTAACAACAGTTGGCAACAGGTAAACTGGGAGCCTGAAGAAGATGAGTGTGCCTTTGAGGCAGTTTGAGGAAGTGAGGGTTGTAAAGAGGCTGTGTAAGGACGCTGGCGATGACTAACGTGTTGTCCTGTCTAGCTGCAGACTTGTGTGGTTTGCAGCAAAACAAAAATAGCATGTCAGCACAGGATACAGATGTGTTTCCACAAGTCACAACGAAACTAGCTGGCTGGCCTTTACAATTCATTTATCAAAGCACTTCCAGTTCCCATTTTGAGGGTAGAGGCTAATTATAGGTATCACTTCAGGAACGATACACAGTGTTCAAATTACATTCAGTAAAAAAAAAAAGTCTGAAGAGTGCATGTTTTGGCTTTGGAGTGTTAAGCATCCTGGCAGGAAATTTCAACACATGTAGCTGAAGTGAACAGGAATTTTTGTTGCCAGTCTAGATCTGAGAAATATACAGAGATGCTAAGGTAAAGAATCAGTCCTCAGATTACAACTTAGATGCTAATTTACTGGCCATTAGAAATTACATAGTGAAAACTGCTGCTGGCTGGGAATTGGTTTGTGCGGTCATATCCAGAAACACCCTTGTCTGAAAGGGGCCCGAAACAGCAGTTCAGAAGAAGGGGTAGACAGTTGAATGTTCTGACCCCAAACATGCTTATAGGTGCCTGTGACACTGAACATTGTTTTAAGACTGAGATCACAAGAAATGCTGTCCATCCAGGCTTTAATAATAATACAAAATTTTGTATAGGTTTTGTATTAATTAGGATACTTATGGGTGTTAATGTTGGCCATTAAAAAACCTATCCAGTCCTTGTCAATCTTCTTGCTTGCTAGATTTTGCCAGATTTTTATCTGAGGCCAGAACTCAGTGGTACTTATGTCTTTGCTAAGAATTCATAAGGAAGAAGAAAACTTTGTGTGTTGTTTTGGGGGTTTTTTTGTGTTTGGTTTGGTGAATTCTTCTTTGTTGTGATTTTTCCTTTGTTTTGTTATGTGGAGCTTTGTGCTTATGTGCTCCCTTCCTCTATGCTGCTTCAAATTGATTTAAGTTTCCAGAGAAATCGTGTAATGTGATTGAGTAAATTTCAAAGCAATTTCCAGGCACTGCTTTTGGAGCCTATGACAAAATGCACATATGAAAGAACATCTCCTTGCTATCTTGCACAGCTGTAAAAATCAGTATGGTTCATCTGTTGGAGTGGCACAACCTTTCCCATGGTTGAGCCTCCCACTTCTAACCTGCAAATAACAAGCCTGGTCCCAGCCAAGGACCAGGGCTCTGGGAAGGAATTTTCTCTCCCAGCAGAGTCCAGTTCCCATAGCCTGTGGGCAGGCACTGCTACTGCAGCTCCCTCCCCACTGTCCCTGCAGGCAGCAGTCAAACCAGCTCCAGGCTGGCCCCTATAGAGCATCAGTCCCCCAAACACAGTGAGTTTTCCCAGGTGAGGTGCTCCCTCGGAATCAGGCTAAGGGCTCTGAGGAGCCATGCTGAACTCTTTAGAATGTACTGAGCCTCCTGTGAGCAAATGTGATCACCCCACCTTACTGAGGATGGCTGATGCTCACTGTTCATGTGCAGAACTTCCAGTGGAAACCTATGGGAGTGCACATTTCTCAGGGATAGAGTTCTCTCACTTTGCATAATGCACACCAACTGCTTTAATAAACAAGCCAGGCGGTTGAAATGCAAACTGCAGAGGTGTTCCTCTTACAGGCAAAGCAGGTGGTGTCTTTCCTATTTAAAACCTCAGGCAATAGAAATAAAGCAAGCTGAATTGTCAAAAAAAAAAAAATCATCAATGAAGATAGCAAGGAACTGTGTGTACACTCTAGAACTTTAGCTAGCCAACGTACCTGTGGGTGGGACTTAGGTGTTTTTCTTGGTGGAAAATTGTTTCTGCCCCATGAGCCCTGAGGATTGCTGTGATGGCGGGGAGAGGCAGTTTCTGTCCCTGTGTGCAAAGCTGATACTTCTGCTTACCTAGCTGTGTTCTATAGTCCTCCCTGTCAGGGATGATTGTGTGGCTCTCCCAAGTACAGTAGATAAGGATCAGTCGTTTTGAAGTGTTGCCACTTGCTAAGGTATAATTGGTGACTCTGGTCTGGTGGGAAGCTGGATCCACCCTTCACGCTGTGTGACAGGCCACCAAGAACGCGTGTCAGACTGATAATGCCTTTACAAGTGGCTGTAGGGAAATCTAGAAAATCAGCAAATGCTGATCTTCATGTTCACTCTGTCTCCCCTCCAGCAGTTTCACAGTCTCTGCTGTGAAGGAGAGCCCAGATGTGTTTAAAACATCTGGAAATGAAGTAGACACAACTTTGCTCCTCCATTAGGATCTCGAAAGGGGAAGATACCAAGACAAGCTACAGAAGCCCCAGCAGAATTGGGGTTGGCGAGATGGGAGCTCCCAGCAGAGCTGCAAGTTTGGGAATTGCATACCAGACAAACACAGAGTAAACGCTACATATGAAGCCAAAGCACCATAAGGGGAGGATTGTCTGCAGGGTGTGTTTGTGTGGGAAAGAGAGGTATGAAGACTCAACAGAAAAAAGGGTGGACACAAGGATATGACAAATAAAATCATAAACAAAAGCAAGAAAACAAAATTAGGCAATGCTTGTCTGGAGGGTGCGGGTGTGTGTAAATCCCAAGCCCTAAAGAGTGTGCAATTTTAAATAAAGGGGGGGCACGGAGAAAAGAAAGAGGCTGTTGTCTAAGAAAAAGACAAAAGTATGGGCGAAGAACCTGGAAAGGGCATGAGGTTTAATGAAACTTTACTGGGTCACCATTACTAGCCGGAATGTCCACTGCGAGGCTGTAAAAACATGTGATCTAGCAGTGGCGCAGTCTCTCCTCTTTCTGCTCTCGGTGCTTGTGCTCCCCTGCCTGCTCTAGGCTCTGGTCCTGAGAGCTGAATGTTCTCCACTATGGTACAAATAACTGGTGGAATCTAATAATTAATGTAAGCTATGTTGCCATAAGGATGCTGATGCTGGGAAAAGAAATTACCATATGAAGTAAAGGTTTGCAGAGAAAATGTTTAATAAAGAGCTTTCTCTGCTGATGTAGTCTGTACTTTGAAAATGGAGAATGCAGGTTAAAGAAAAACTTGAGTAGAACAAGATTTAAAAGAAGCCCGTAGGTTAGTGGTTACAGTGCCATGTGCTCACTACTGCCAAACAAAGAACTTCGAACTTGATGACAAAGCTGTATATGAGCTTGTGTGATGAAATCTGAAGCTGGACAAACACAGCTTAGTTTTCATTTATAGTTTAAAGCCCATAATCTCTCCAGCTTCATAAAGATCTTGACAAAGTTTAGCCAAGTTTTAGTAAACCTTGGTTGAGGTTTAATTTCGAATGGAAACTATGCAAAAAGGATGGGCTTTAATGCCAAAGCAGACAAAAATTATGATTTTACGATGTTGACTGTGTTTTATTTAAATTTGGGAGTTAAAAGCTAAGCTCAAAGTAAAATAAAACTTGGAGACTTCTGACCGACAAAAGAAAAACTTAACTAGAGCCACAGCTTGCTTTTTTTTTCCTACTGTCTGCAGTTCATCTTTGTGGCCATTTTTTCTGTATTTACCAACTGCCATAAATGATGATGGAATACAGATTCTGCTCTGCCTCTTGTTTTCTTGTTAACAAACATCTGGAAGCTCAGCCTGTGTAATAAATAGGCCTTAGCCAGTAGGTTTTGCTCTACAGTCTCTCTTTAGGGAATGGTTATATTAATATTGGCTCTGATTTAGAGGAGGAAGTCAGCTGAACTTGTGTTTTCCCATTGCAGATGTTGTCCTGGAGAAGGCCATGCATAAGTGCATTCTGAAGCCATTGAAGGGTCACATTGAAGCAATGTTGAAAGAGTTTCATACCACGGATGGTTCCTGGAAACAACTCAAGGAAAATCTGCAGCTGGTGCGGCAAAGAAATCCTCAGGAACTGGGTGTGTTTGTTCCGACACCAGACTTTGTGGACGTTGAAAAGATTAAAGTCAAGTTCATGACTATGCAGAAGATGTATTCACCTGAAAAGAAAGTCATGCTGCTGCTGAGAGTTTGCAAATTGATTTACACTGTTATGGAGAATAACTCAGGTATGGTGCCTCTTCAGGTTCACTGATACACCATTCCTGGCATTGTCTTTTAGAGGAATCAGACCACCTGATTCTGCAGATAGGTCTCCTCCTGGAGCTCTTGTAGCACCTCCTTGTCCTTTTGAGAGGGGTTCTTCCTCTCTGCCTCTTCCCTGCTGTCTCTGGTGCAGCTGGTAGTACATCTTACAAACTCAGTGTGAGAAGCAGCTCAAAAAGAGCAGCTTTGCTTAACTGTAGGCTTTGAAGTCAGAAAGGCTGTCTTGTGAGCCTTGAATTTGACATTCATTCTAAATTAGTATTTTTCTGCAAACTAATAATAGAGGTAACACCCTATATTTAGCTATAATAATTCAATAGCATGTATGCAATATGACAACTACAGGGTTCTGTGTTAATGGGTGGAGAAAAGCAACCTCTAACCTAGTATTTTTGGCTTGCTGTGCCTTTGAATGTTCTCATTTGGACACTTTATGTCACGCTTTTGGAAAAGAAAGCATCTATTTCTGTACTGTAGCAAGAATCCAAAAATGCCTTTTAAACCTAAATACGGAAATGGGACTACAAACAAGTTAAGATCTGCTGAGCAGTCAGTGTCAAAAATTAAAATGCTGTGCTGAGTAGCCTGAATTTATAGGAGCAACTCAGACATCATCTCATACACTGCTGTGATGGGTCATGAGCTAAGTCGAAGCCATGCTGTGGCAGTGGGAGATTTTTTTCCCCTGAGTATAAAGCTGCTGCAGGTGGTTGGTAGTTTTCTTTCTAAGGGAGTGTCAAGTGTGCAGCTGGCTCTGGTGCTAACCAAGACACCTACTTTCTTTTGAGATTTGATGGTGAAAGCTCGTGGCTGTTAAAGCCCCCCAAGTACTTTTGCAAGATTTAGGACTGAGCTCCTGCCCAGCTTATTATTTCTGTGCAAAATCCTGCATTTTAAAAATGGATATAGGAGTGTAGGCCTGAAGTTCTGTAAACGTCTGTCTCCATGCTGTGTTATCTGGGAAACCTGTGCCAAGGCACAGAAGAAATTAGAATTTCTTCCTAATATCTAATCTAAACCTACTCTCTTTCAGTTTGAAGCCATTCCCCCTTGTTCTGTCCCTGCAGGCCCTTACAAATAGTCTCTCTCCGTATTTCTTGTAGGCTCCCTTCAGGTACAGGAGGCTTTGCTCATTGATATTTTTAACTATTCTCTTGTCAAGAAAATGAGTTGAGTTTTCATGTCAAATTTAATACGCTTTTACATTCAGGCTTCCCTGCTGTGCGATTCAGACTCAGAAACTGGTGTTTGTGTCTGGATCCTTCCCGAAAGTGGATGTCATCACTGGATGTATAAAGAAAATGCCTGTTCCTCATCTCTTAGGCAGTGATAGAAGTGCAGGTGGAGGTCAGGCCAGACTGGCACGGCAGCCTTTGTGAGTTCACCAGTTGAGCTGGTGCCAAGGTGAGCCCAGTCTCTAAATTTCACTTTCCTGCCTGAAGGTGTGCATCATCAGATTTGTGCTTGTTAGAAGTACAGGATGAAGCTGATGTTGCTCTCCTGTCCATCGAGTGTCAGATGACGTTCTCCTTGCTGCACACTGGCGACAGGAAGCTCAAGAGCAATCCAGATATACTGGTCAGAGAGGCACAAAACAATGCTTTGCTTTCAAACACAGAAATTGGTAAAAGGGTGAGGTTTCTCTCTTATTATCTGTGTTACCTTCAACCCAGGGAGGCTGTATGGAGCTGATGACTTCTTGCCTGTGTTGACATATGTGCTAGCCCAGTGCGATATGCTGGAGCTGGATACTGAAATTGAATACATGATGGAGTTGCTGGATCCATCTTTGCTGCATGGAGAAGGTAATCTATTTATTTATTTCTATGAGAAGTGAGTGAAGGACTAGTGAAGGGGGGGTTCTTCCTCATAGCACAGTTGCTGTTAACCTTGTCTGAGTGGAAATCTTTTTAAAGGGAGGCCTAACATAAGCAACGTCAGTAGTGTAACGAGTGTCTCGGAACCATTTCCACCGGAAGGGAAGAGAAAGCTGGGTAGATCGCAGAGCACAGGCATTCCCAGTGACCTGGGAATCTGCTGCTGTCCACTGCTGCAGAAGCAAATCCATTGTTGCCAGCCCATTGTGACTTAGCAACCAAAAACATGCACTGGGCAGGTGCTGAATGTCGTTATCCTTCTGTGCCTGAAAACTTCCTGAGAATATTTGTTAAATTATGAGGCACACAGTGGGACTTGGGTTAGGTGCTTTGTAAAAACTGGAAGCCTTCCTTGATCCTTTGGGGAAAGTGCTTCTGAGAATACTGCCCCTCTTTAATGATCTTTGCTTCTTCCCAATATTTGATTCTCATAAAGTATTTTTATGAGACCCAGGAATATGTTTCCCAAGGCAGTCTTGAATGACGGCTAAAGTCTGCTAGAGGCAAAGAAATCTCCCTCCTCACTGTTTTCATGGTGACATTTTTAACACTTTCTGCAAAGCCCCCGTAGGCCCCAGACTCTACAGGTTCATGAGGAATTTTAAAGGTTCTTGTGATGAAGCTCAGCTGTGTATTTAGGTATATGTGTACATTTCCTATTCCTGCTGTCTCTTGGCTTGCTGAATCTGCTGTGGCCTCTTCCATGCCTTTATACCCGAAAGAATTCGTGCCATGATTCCTCCAGTTTGGCACTAGTCTGTTCCTTGCTTTGTGTACAGAGCATCCTCGAGTGCTTTGTTCAGGAATCTTAGCATGGAAAATATTTGAGATGTGAAGCTGGAAATCAGTAACATGCTTCAAAGGCAGAAACATTACTGGACTATCAAGTCATGTTGTTTTTAAAGCAGCAAAGGAAGTCTGTCCATTGGCTGGTCCTGTCTTTGTCACCAACTGAACTGTGCTCTGCAGTAAAAATTGTTCAGTGCTTTGGGGTTGTGCATTTCAACTGTAGCGTATTGTCCAATTTGTCTCATTGGTCTTCCATGTGTTTTTTATATTAATCTCACTGCAGAGCTAAAGGCTCAGAGGGGATTCTGTCAGTAATATAAAAAATAGTCCTCTGGGCATAAAATGCATCTTTGAATGCCTCCGTGAATAGACTGTGCTGCCTCTTAGTTGGACACTCCCACTCAAATAGTTTACTTGAAAAAAAAAGACAGCATGTCTTCTGTTTCTCCTGGTTGCTGAGACCTGTCACCTCCTGTTGAGGCTCCTTTTCCTTTGTGACCTGAAGCTTCTTTTGTACATTGAGAGCTCTGTTGTGGCTTGAATTTGTTCTCATGTAAAAAAGGTGGAGCGTGGAGAACTCCACACATCCTCTGAACTAGTTGGACATTATGAGGAACACTAAGAAAGTGACAGATCAGTCTTCCTTTTAAAAACAAAGGCAGCTCTTTGGGATGATTCCAGAGTACAAATCTCACAGTCAGTTGTTTCTTTATTGCCATTAAGAGGAGTTGCTCTTAAGATGCTGAACAGTGTTAGATTGTCTTTTACTTTGTTTAAACAACTATGTTTATTTCATCCACATCTGAAGCTTGGTAAGAAAACAAATCACTGTTTGAAAATTGTTCAGAAGAAAACTAGCATTCCAAATTATGAGAAACACTCAGGAATAACAGGAGTCATTTAAGTAAGCAGCTATCTTGAGCAGCAGTGGACACAGAGAGAGGCACCACTTGATAATATGGAGCACATGCAACCACTGCACGTCCCTTAGCAGCTGAGAACACCCCATCCAGTATTTTGCAGGCCAGTGAGCTGTTTTCCTTTATGTATCAATATTTTGGCAGTAGAGTACAGGGACTTCATATATGTACGTGCCTCTGTGTGTATATATATTAAAGAAAGTGCCTGTACTTATGACTGTGACCACTCTGAGAAGTTCTTCCCTTGCTGTCCTTCACAGGAGGCTATTACTTGACAAGCGCCTATGGAGCACTTTCACTGATCAAGAACTTCCAGGAAGAACAAGCTGCCCAACTCTTAAGTTCAGAAGCCAGAGACACTCTCCGGCAATGGCACAAGAGGAGGACAACTAACAGGACAGTGCCTTCAGTTGACGATTTTCAGGTAGAACTTAGGACTGAAATAAAAACTGGGATGATTGTTTTTTCGGAAACTCCCATTTGAGAGATATGACTGATAGCGATTTCCTCAGGGCAACAAGTGGAGTGAAGCAGTGCTCAGATTATGTCTGGCAAATTTGCCTCAGTGTTGAAGTCTTTGCACTTTATCAAAGAGTTTGGTTATGATGGTTTAAAGAAATCACTAAATAATGAAGCTTTCTCACTCTCCCTTCTAAGTCATGCAGAGCGAGGACAAACTGAATCGTATCTTAGATTCAGCTTCTTTGTATGCTTTACTGATAAAAAGATCAAATCCAGATGTCCAGTGGTGTAAACCGGCACAGCTCCCCAGTAGCCAGTGCTGGCATACAGCAAGTAATAGAGAGGACAGGTGGGAGAAAAGTTTGCCAACAGTTTTAAAGTTTAAGCAAGCAGTAGAGTTTTGTAATATTGATGTCTTCATGTTTGTTTGTTTTTTTCCCCCTCCCCTGCATTTTGTACTGCTCTTTCAGAGTAGGGCAGTACCTTCAACTGAAGAATAACAAAACAGTCGGGATTGCTTCATCTTTTAAAACCAGGCCTGCATCTTTCATATGCTGTTGACTGACTGTCCACATGCAGCAGTTTATGGAGTGAAGCAAGGAGGATGTTGGAATCAAGAAGAAAGGATTTACTCTTTTGTGTTCAGTTGTTTACTGTTAGGAAGAGGAGAACAGACTAACAGAAATTCTAACCCATGCCCAATACACAAAGCTAGTCCATCTTACTGGGATGCATCTTGTATTCCGTTTACCTGCCCTTAAGTGTCAGATTCAAGTAGCTTTAGTCTTTGTTCTTTCTGGCAAAATGCTGCACTTCCCATAAGAAAATCCAACCCCTTGTATTTCTGGTGGAGGACAAAATTATGCAAGATTCTTTCAGCGGTATCTTGTGTGCAGTTTCATCTTCTCTTTCTCTGCAAATGAACTTCATCCAAGCTCAATGTACAGCTGGATGCAGGAAGAGGTGGGGGAGTCGTGGGAAAAGCTGTCACTGAGTGTGTCCAGTTCCTCTTTTTCTGTTATCTCTTTAAAAGAGAGCCTCGAATCAGTAGATCACAGCACTTCCAGGCTATGCTTGGCACAAATTCAGGCATTTTTCTGTCTACTCAGAATGCAAGTTTTCTCTCTCTTCCTCTGAGTCCTGCAGTGAAATGGAGCAACTTCCCTACCACCAGTGTGTAATACAAGTGTAGCTCAGCTCATCTTCCCCACATTGAACCGGGGTGTGATCATGGCATTTCTGTGATGTAGTCTCACAACCTTATCAGCTTTTGGGTCCTGGAAGGCTGCCTCTCCTCCTTCCCCAAAAGGATGGAAAAGCAGAAATCATGCTTCTTGATGATGATTAAATACAGCTTTCTGATACGACATGAATAATTTTAATGCATATGAATTACAGGTATTTCTACAAACTTCAGCCTCTCCTTCAAGCAATCCTGTCCATCTAAAGGCACATGTATTTAAAAACATGTGGTAGCTACATTAGAAATTAAAAGTATAATGTGTTTTGCCTTATCTAGGGCTGATTTTTTTTCTATAATTTCTTCACTCCAGGTAACAAAAATGGATTAGTTCTGTTCGGTCAGATTCAGTCCCAATTGTTTATATTCTGTTGCAGAGCTTCAGTGTTTCAGTCTTCGTGCTATCTTTATTAAGACAAGAGTGTTCTTTGGAACTTAAATCGTATGAACATTCTTCTCAGTCCTAGCTTTTTTCTGTGAAATGTAAATTTTTGCGATTGAGATTTAGCATGCTGAATTGATTCAGCATCCAAACTGTAGGTACCAGCTCAGTCAATAAACAGCTCTTTCTCACAATAATTTTTTTCTACCTGCTTTAATTTTACTGCTTTTTAGTCTTTACTTGCACCTAATTTTTCTTTTCAAACAACTAAACAAAAGGTGTTACATGTGACAGCTGGACACTTTGTTCACGTGACGAGAAACTTTTAGGGGTTCCTACCCTCCCATTTCTTGCTCTTTATTTTACTTTTTAAATGCTTTTTGAAGGGCAAAACTGCATTTCCTGGTAGGGCATATTTAGAATGTATCCATTTTATCAGAGTTGTGGGCATGTGTCCGTTTCTACAGAGAAAAAAGGTCCAGCTTCTGCCTCAAGATCATATGGATTTACTCGAATGTTGCAGAGTAGATTTTCTGTTCGCATCCATCTAAGCCCTATTTTAAAAAAGGAGAAAATGCTGTCATGTGAAGCTTGGCTATGTCAGGCTTAGACTCCAGACCACCACTAGTAGAGGTGATGAAGGTGTCCTGTGTGAGGGTGGGTTCCTTCACACAGTCAGTGTGAGAGTGCAGCAGTTCATCACGCTTGTGCTTCACCACCCTCGTGTGCCACTTCTGTGCTCTTGTTCCTTCTGGCACTTCTGACGCTGTTCCATGCTGTTGACCCAGCAGTGGCAAATCGTCTCTCAGGCGTGCTGCCTTGAACACGTTCTGCTTCATACCATTTTGTTTCCTAGTGAGGCCAGTCACTGAGTCCCACTAAACCCACTGGAATTTTCCATGTGTCACTCGTGTCACGGGGTAAGCCACGGAAGGCAGGGGGTCTGGTATGCCCACTGCAGGCTTGCTTCAGTTGCACTTCACAGGATGGCCATATTGTACTGGAGGCACTGGTACGTTTCACAGCTGGAACACAGAGAGGCTTGCTATTTGTTGCTGACTTTTCAACTTTGAGAGGATGAGGGTTTTTTGAGATTCTGATGCCTGTTTTCTTGTTCTACAGAACTACCTTCGTGTTGCATTCCAGGAAGTTAACAGTGGATGTACGGGAAAGACCTTACTAGTAAGACCATATATCACTACTGAAGATGTATGTCAGCTTTGTGCTGAAAAGTTTAAAGTGGACAATCCAGAAGAATATAGCCTGTTTCTTTTCGTTGATGACACCTGGCAACAACTGACAGAGGATACCTACCCTCAGAAAATTAAGGCGGAGTTGCACAGCCGTCCACAACCCCAGGTCTTTCACTTTGTCTACAGGCGCACTAACAGTGACCCATATGGTGCCATTTTTCAGAACAGCAATGACTCACCTTCTTAAAACCAGCAAATCATAATTTTCATTTCTGTTTCTTGTTAACTGTTAAAAACATCTTTATTGCTGCCTTCCTTAGGAGATAAAACATGTCTTAAACCATAAAGCCTAGTAAAACACATGCTGGCATTTCTAGCATTGCTTACAAAAGCCATGTTCTCAACACCGTGCACATGGCCTGTTATGCAGAATATTCCACCAGCATGTTTGAGGGAACAGCCCATGAGGCTGCATTTCTTGTAGCACAGGCTCTTTTGCGTCATATGACACTTCACAGGTCTTTTTGCTGTAGTGTGCAAAAATCTATTTTCTTACACTCATTGCTTAGCCAAATGTCATTTTGATTTAAATCTGCATGCTAGACAAGTATTTGAGTAAACTGGCTGGTATGAGCTCAGTTTTTCCAGCAGGAGTTTGACACGACTGTCCGATGCAGGGCATCAGTTAACTCATAATTACCTGGATGATTGCATCCTTTTCTCATTTTTTTGATTACAGAAAATCATCATGTTTATATCTATATATATATATATACACATATATATATCATAGAAATTTTATAGCAGTTGCAGGTAAACTGTCAGGGTTGGTTTTTTAAATATTTTTTTAACTATAAAGTATTCTATAATTATGCATGTGATTTTAACATTTAATATACAAGAATAAATCTCTTGCTGGTTTTAGAGTATTGCATTAAAAGTCTATGTATTTTCTCCTCTTTTCCTGTTCCGGGAGAGCTCTTATGTAACTTGTTTTATCTGTAAGAAGATTTTAACATCGGCGCTGCCGATTTCAGTGCCTTTACCTGAACTTGATGTATTGTTATCTGTATTATTGTTTATATGCATTGTTTTAGACAGAACTAGGGGGCTGGAAGAGGAAATTGAAAGAAAAGGTTATAGAGAAGGGGAAGAGAAAGAATGTAGAGAACTTAATTTAGGATTAAAATCTGTTAGTCTGCTGGTTCAGGCTCCTTGCAGAAAATGGTGAAGGAGGTTGGTAAGGAACTTCAGTGTAAGCAGTAGTGTAGGTTTGCAGAGGGATTTGACAGCACCAATCCCAGGTACTACTTGTGTTAACAGAGGATTAGATATGTCAGTAATGTGAAGGAGAACACTATTTTGTATAGTTTGTTGCCAGCATCCAAGCGTCTGTTGGACTGAAGAACACGTTTCAGCATTTTGTGGCGCTGTGTCACTCGGTGGATGAGACGTGAAGGTCAGTGCTGTGTGTGCAGAGAGCAAGATGGTGTTCAGTGCGCATGTTCTATGGGTTTGTCCCAGACAGCTCATGCCATGGGTGACGCTCTGCACCCCACCTAAGTCAGTCAGAGCTGCTGTCTTAGAGGGACATGGGGTTCTCCTCAAACCTGCTGTGGTGGTGTAACATAAGGCAGATGACCTCAAAGATGCCACGGGCAGCACGTGTATTGTACATACAGAGATGTGTAGTATTGTGTCAGTTTGCCTTGTATCTGAGACCCCTGGCACGTGTCTGTATTTCATTTTGTAAATGTTGAGTGTTGCACATAATAATACATTGCAGTGCTGAACAATAATTTGGGATGTTGTGTGTTGTGGTTTTTGGGGGGAGCTTTTTTTTTTAAAATGGTTCACACTGGAAGGTTTTGTGTATAAGTGACTCTAATGCTGCTGCTTTTTGTGACGCTTGACCCACTGTAAACTGTTTGCACAGGAAGGACCTGTGCTTGGCCTGAACAGTCAGTGGAAGCAACAGGCAGGGCTCGGCTGCTGAAACACCTTTTGTGACGTGAAGGCTGACATTCAGTGCTCAAGAAAATTCCACTATTTTCATAAGACTGCAACACTGACACTGAGGAGAGGGAAGGATTGGGGCAGAGTATTAAGAACCTCAGAATTTCAGACATGAAACAAAAGAAAGTTCAGAGTGCAAAAAGGGAAATGTGTGCCCAGGCTGCCTCGAGACAGTTTTGCTGTCCGTTCTTGTGCAGTTGTATCTTCTGAAAATTTGAACATTTTATTCATTGTACTGTCCAAAACACTTCTGACTTCTCATAGCATCAGGAAACAGATGATACAAAAACCTTGTAGAAATCTGGACTAGTAAAAATAAGCTATTCGGTCTTGTCCAGTGCAAAGTGTTTGCTGTTAGGAATTACTGAAAAGCAAGGAAAAGGTTATAATTGAGTTTGTCTCTTATCATGTTCATTCAGAGCACACTGAGATAATGGGGAGGTAGGGGGGAGAGCACGGATAAAGATGAAATTTCCCTGAGAAAAGTTTGAGATCAGAGCTGACAGCACAGGCTGGGATTACAGTTGAGCAGCACCAAACCCTGTGCACACAATAGATTTAGCTTTCCCAGGGGCTGACTGACCAGCAACTCCTTGCTGGACTCCAGGAGTGACTGCCGAAGTGTCCCGGGGCAGGGCAGCGTCGGGGGCCCCAAGGAATGGAGCAGATTTGCTGCAGGGACTGGATAAACATTCACTATTGCCTTTGCACCAGCAAGGGGCTGTGAGGGTGCCCAGGGCAGGAGGTGATGCACTGCGAGGATCAGGTGATGGCCCCCTGTTCCTGCTGGGCCCCAGCTGTGGGG